>NC_048565.1:5345426-5372926 GCF_013265735.2 Oncorhynchus mykiss | reverse complement strand
AGAGATGAGTTGACCTCCCTTTAGGCTATACGACCAACATGGAACGAGAGATGAGTTGACCTCCCTGTAGGCTATACGACCAACATGGAACGAGAGATGAGTTGACCTCCCTGTAGGCTATTTACGACCAACATGGAACGAGACATGAGTTGACCTCCCTGTAGGCTATATACTACCAACATGGAACGAGAGATGAGTTGACCTCCCTGTAGGCTATATACGACCAACATGGAACGAGAGATGAGTTGACCTCCCTGTAGGCTACACAACCAACATGGAACGAGAGATGAGTTGACCTCCCTTTAGGCTATACGACCAACATGGAACGAGAGATGAGTTGACCTCCCTGTAGGCTATACGACCAACATGGAACGAGAGATGAGTTGACCTCCCTGTAGGCTATTTACGACCAACATGGAACGAGACGTGAGTTGACCTCCCTGTAGGCTATATACTACCAACATGGAACGAGAGATGAGTTGACCTCCCTGTAGGCTATACGACCAACATGGAACGAGAGATGAGTTGACCTCCCTGTAGGCTATATACGACCAACATGGAACGAGAGATGAGTTGACCTCCCTGTAGGCTACACAACCAACATGGAACGAGAGATGAGTTGACCTCCCTTTAGGCTATACGACCAACATGGAACGAGAGATGAGTTGACCTCCCTGTAGGCTATACGACCAACATGGAACGAGAGATGAGTTGACCTCCCTGTAGGCTATTTACGACCAACATGGAACGAGACGTGAGTTGACCTCCCTGTAGGCTATATACTACCAACATGGAACGAGAGATGAGTTGACCTCCCTGTAGGCTATACGACCAACATGGAACGAGAGATGAGTTGACCTCCCTGTAGGCTATATACGACCAACATGGAACGAGAGATTAGTTGACCTCCCTGTAGGCTACACGACCAACATGGAATGAGAGATGAGTTGACCTCCCTGTAGGCTATATGACCAACATGGAACGAGAGATGAGTTGACCTCCCTTTAGGCTATACGACCAACATGGAACGAGAGATGAGTTGACCTCCCTGTAGGCTATATGACCAACATGGAACGAGAGATGAATTGACCTCCCTGTAGGCTACACGACCAACATGGAACGAGAGATGAGTTGACCTCCCTGTAGGCTATATGACCAACATGGAACGAGAGATGAGTTGACCTCCCTGTAGGCTATACGACCAACATGGAACGAGAGATGAGTTGACCTCCCTGTAGGCTATATACGACCAACATGGAACGAGAGATGAGTTGACCTCCCTGTAGGCTATACGACCAACATGGAACGAGAGATGAGTTGTCCTCCCTGTAGGCTATACTACCAACATGGAACGAGAGATGAGTTGACCTCCCTGTAGGCTATATACGACCAACATGGAACGAGAGATGAGTTGACCTCCCTGTAGGCTATACGACCAACATGGAACGAGAGATGAGTTGACCTCCCTGTAGGCTATATACTACCAACATGGAACGAGAGATGGGTTGACCTCCCTGTAGGCTACACGACCAACATGGAACGAGAGATCAGTTTACCTCCCTGTAGGCTATATACGACCAACATGGAACGAGAGATGAGTTGACCTCCCTTTAGGCTATACGACCAACATGGAACGAGAGATGAGTTGACCTCCCTGTAGGCTATATACGACCAACATGGAACGAGAGATGAGTTGACCTCCCTGTAGGCTATATACGACCAACATGGAACGAGAGATGAGTTGACCTCCCTGTAGGCTATATAATACCAACATGGAACGAGAGATGAGTTGACCTCCCTGTAGGCTATATACTACCAACATGGAACGAGAGATGAGTTGACCTCCCTGTAGGCTATATACGACCAACATGGAACGAGAGATGAGTTGACCTCCCTGTAGGCTATATACTACCAACATGGAACGAGAGATGAGTTGACCTCCCTGTAGGCTATATACTACCAACATGGAACGAGAGATGAGTTGACCTCCCTGTAGGCTATACGACCAACATGGAATGAGAGATGAGTTGACCTCCCTGTAGGCTATATACTACCAACATGGAACGAGAGATGAGTTGACCTCCCTGTAGGCTATATACGACCAACATGGAACGAGAGATGAGTTGACCTCCCTGTAGGCTATACGACCATCATGGAACGAGAGATGAATTGACCTCCCTGTAGGCTATACGACCAACATGGAACGAGAGATGAGTTGACCTCCCTGTAGGCTATATACGACCAACATGGAACGAGAGATGAGTTGACCTCCCTGTAGGCTATATACTACCAGCATGGAACGAGAGATGAGTTGACCTCCATGTAGGCTATATACTACCAACATGGAACGAGAGATGAGTTGACCTCCCTGTAGGCTATATACTACCAACATGGAACAAGAGATGAATTGACCTCCCTGTAGGCTATATACGACCAACATGGAACGAGAGATGAGTTGACCTCCCTGTAGGCTATATACTACCAACATGGAACGAGAGATGAGTTGACCTCCCTGTAGGCTATATACGACCTACATGGAACGAGAGATGAGTTGACCTCCCTGTAGGCTATATACTACCAACATGGAACGAGAGATGAATTGACCTCCCTGTAGGCTATATACGACCAACATGGAACGAGAGATGAGTTGACCTCCCTGTAGGCTATATACTACCAACATGGAACGAGAGATGAATTGACCTCCCTGTAGGCTATATACGACCAACATGGAACGAGAGATGAGTTGACCTCCCTGTAGGCTAGATACTACCAACATGGAACGAGAGATGAATTGACCTCCCTGTAGGCTATATACGACCAACATGGAACGAGAGATGAGTTGACCTCCCTGTAGGCTATACGACCAACATGGAACGAGAGATGAATTGACCTCCCTGTAGGCTATATACTACCAACATGGAACGAGAGATGAATTGACATCCCTGTAGGCTATATACTACCAACATGGAACGAGAGATGAGATGACCTCCCTGTAGGCTATATACTACCAACATGGAACGAGAGATGAGACGACCTCCCTGTAGGCTATATACGACCAACATGGAACGAGAGATGAGTTGACCTCCCTGTAGGCTATATACGACCAACATGGAACGAGAGATGAGTTGACCTCCCTGTAGGCTATATACTACCAACATGGAACGAGAGATGAGTTGACCTCCCTGTAGGCTATATACGACCAACATGGAACGAGAGATGAGTTGACCTCCCTGTAGGCTATATACGACCAACATGGAACGAGAGATGAGTTGAACTCCCTGTAGGCTACACAACCAACATGGAACGAGAGATGAGTTGACCTCCATGTAGGCTATACTACCAACATGGAACGAGAGATGAATTGACATCCCTGTAGGCTATATACGACCAACATGGAACGAGAGATGAGTTGACCTCCCTGTAGGCTATACGACCATCATGGAACGAGAGATGAATTGACCTCCCTGTAGGCTATACGACCAACATGGAACGAGAGATGAGTTGACCTCCCTGTAGGCTATATACGACCAACATGGAACGAGAGATGAGTTGACCTCCCTGTAGGCTATATACTACCAGCATGGAACGAGAGATGAGTTGACCTCCATGTAGGCTATATACTACCAACATGGAACGAGAGATGAGTTGACCTCCCTGTAGGCTATATACTACCAACATGGAACAAGAGATGAATTGACCTCCCTGTAGGCTATATACGACCAACATGGAACGAGAGATGAGTTGACCTCCCTGTAGGCTATATACTACCAACATGGAACGAGAGATGAGTTGACCTCCCTGTAGGCTATATACGACCTACATGGAACGAGAGATGAGTTGACCTCCCTGTAGGCTATATACTACCAACATGGAACGAGAGATGAATTGACCTCCCTGTAGGCTATATACGACCAACATGGAACGAGAGATGAGTTGACCTCCCTGTAGGCTATATACTACCAACATGGAACGAGAGATGAATTGACCTCCCTGTAGGCTATATACGACCAACATGGAACGAGAGATGAGTTGACCTCCCTGTAGGCTATATACGACCAACATGGAACGAGAGATGAGTTGACCTCCCTGTAGGCTATACGACCAACATGGAACGAGAGATGAATTGACCTCCCTGTAGGCTATATACTACCAACATGGAACGAGAGATGAATTGACATCCCTGTAGGCTATATACTACCAACATGGAACGAGAGATGAGATGACCTCCCTGTAGGCTATATACTACCAACATGGAACGAGAGATGAGACGACCTCCCTGTAGGCTATATACGACCAACATGGAACGAGAGATGAGTTGACCTCCCTGTAGGCTATATACTACCAACATGGAACGAGAGATGAGTTGACCTCCCTGTAGGCTATATACTACCAACATGGAACGAGAGATGAGTTGACCTCCCTGTAGGCTATATACGACCAACATGGAACGAGAGATGAGTTGACCTCCCTGTAGGCTATATACGACCAACATGGAACGAGAGATGAGTTGAACTCCCTGTAGGCTACACAACCAACATGGAACGAGAGATGAGTTGACCTCCATGTAGGCTATACTACCAACATGGAACGAGAGATGAGTTGACCTCCCTGTAGGCTATACGACCAACATGGAACGAGAGATGAGTTGACCTCCCTGTAGGCTACACAACCAACATGGAACGAGAGATGAGACGACCAGGTTGACACTCATATTTAGAAACATTTCACTTATTTTCCTGTAACAATTGTTTTCCATTTCGTTTGATTTAAAAATGAACCCCCTTAGTAGTTTACCCTTACCCTATCTTAACGAAACACACCCTTAGTAGGCTACCCTTAACCTGCTATAACCTAACACCCCCTTAGTAGACTACCCTTACATTCTATAACCAAACACCCCCTTAGTAGCCTACCCTTACCCTGCTATAACCAAAGACCCCCTTAGTAGACTACCCTTACCCTGCTATAACCAAACACCCCCCTTAGTAGGCTACCCTTACCCTGCTATAACCAAATACCCCCTTAGTAGACTACCCTTACCCTGCTATAACCAAACACCCCCTTAGTTGGCTACCCTTACCCTGCTATAACCTAACACCCCCTTTGTAGACTACCCTAACCCTGCTATAACCAAATACTACTGTAACCTGTTTGCACCATCAGAGATTATCATGCTTGTTAGACACACACACACACACACACACACACACACACACACACACACACACACACACACACACACACACACACACACACACACACACACTTCTGTCCACTATAACACAAACCACACACACACAAACACACACTTCTGTCCACTATAACACAAACCACACACACACTTCTGTCCACTGTAGCACAAACCACTCACACACACCTCTGTCCACTGAAACACAACCCACTTCTCACACACACGTCTGTCGACTATAACACACCACTACTCACACACACAGATAAAACTCAATTTCCAGGTCAAACTCCATTTCCAGGTCAAACTCCATTTCCAGGTAAAACTCAATTTCCAGGTTAAAACTCCATTTCCAGGTAAAACTCCATTTCCAGGTCAAACTCCATTTCCAGGTAAAACTCCATTTCCAGGTAAAACTCAATTTCCAGGTCAAACTCCATTTCCAGGTCAAACTCCATTTCCAGGTCAAACTCCATTTCCAGGTCAAACTCCATTTCCAGGTCAAACTCCATTTCCAGGTTAAAACTCCATTTCCAGGTAAAACTCAGCATGTAACATGGTTCAGTGCTAGAGAGTGCTACACTAAGGAGCAACACAAAAAATACTTTAAATGTACCTTTTGTGTCGCAGAACGGCTCTAACAGACATGGCAACAACATTCGCTCTGAATTAACACCCGTGGGAGAAATCAAGGTTGCACCATTCATTGGCCTATAGTATTTCAAGTCCTTTTGATTCTCCGGGCCACATTACAATACGGAACGGGAATACAGAGCTTTACTAGAGAAAAGCTTTTTAATGATCTTAATGTTTTATGTTGTGTTTTTGTATTTCTCATTTCTCTCTCGCAAAATCGTTGGAGCCGTTCTACGCAATAACAACAACAAAACGAAGCAGAGAATTCTTCGTCTCCCGTTTGAAAAACGTAGCAAGTGTTTCTGAACAGGCAGCAGTGCTATTAAGACATTACTACTGTCTGGAATTAAGGATGGAGGGAGGACAAACACTTTGCTGGTGTTGGCCATGAGAAATGCCAGATTGCCTCTGTCTGTGTCTGTCTGTGTGTGTGTGTGAGTGTGCTATTCATATGTGTGTCCATTGGTTAGTGGATGGAGGGTGAGTTAGTGGGTGAAGGCAAGTGGGTGGACTGTCGTCACAGCCACCACAACCCCCAAGGCAGCTGCCCCAGCCACTTCACACAGCCTCATCACAATGGCCTCATCACAATGGCCACATCACACAGCCTCATCACAATGGCCACATCACACAGCCTCATCACAATGGCCTCATCACACAGCCTCATCACAATGGCCTCATCACACAGCCTCATCACAATGGCCACATCACAATGGCCTCATCACACAGCCTCATCACAATGGTCTCATCACACAGCCTCATCACAATGGCCTCATCACACAGCCTCATCACAATGGCCTCATCACACAACCTCATCACAATGGCCTCATCACACAGCCTCATCACAATGGCCTCATCACACAACCTCATCACACAGCCTCATCACAATGGCCACATCACAATGGCCTCATCACACAGCCTCATCACAATGGCCTCATCACACAGCCTCATTACAATGGCCTCATCACACAGTCTCATCACAATGGCCTCATCACACAGCATCATCACAATGGCCTCATCACACAGCCTCATCACACAGCCTCTTCACACAGCCTCATCACAACGGTCTCATCCCACACCACGCGCAGGCTTTATTCAAAGGCAACATTTGAAATAATGTATTTGAAAATAATTAATTGAAGTTATTTTCAAATACTTCCAATAGAAGTTCAGGCCATGGGGAAGGGGGTTAACCTCTGACCCCTGCTCACATATGGCTGTTCTGTTTTCCTCTCACTTCTCTGTGACAGCGTTGCACAGGGCCAGTGGTAGACCGAAACCTGAGAGGCTTCACTCCCCCTCTCTGAAAAATGTGTTTGGCGAGAAGCAAGTCTTTGATGAGCTGATACGTCCAGACTCCGAGACCGTAATGAGTTTCTAGTGATCCATCCAGACTCAGAGACTGTTTTGAGTTTCCAGTGATCCATCAAGACTCAGAGACGGTTTAAATATCCCAGTGATCCATCCATCCTGACTCAGAGACTGTTTTGAGTTTCCAGTGATCCATCCAGACTCAGAGACTGTTTTGAGTTTCCAGTGATCCATCAAGACTCAGACTGTTTTGAGTTTCCAGTGATCCATCCAGACTCAGAGACTGTTTTGAGTTTCCAGTGATCCATCCAGACTCAGACTGTTTTGAGTTTCCAGTGATCCATCCAGACTCAGAGACTGTTTTGAGTTTCCAGTGATCCATCCAGACTCAGTGACTGTTTTGAGTTTCCAGTGATCCATCCAGACTCAGAGACTGTTTTGAGTTTCCAGTGATCCATCCAGACTCAGAGACTGTTTTGAGTTTCCAGTGATCCATCCAGACTCAGAGACTGCTTTGAGTTTCCAGTGTTCCATCCAGACTCAGAGACTGTTTTGAGTTTCCAGGGATCCATCCAGACTCAGAGACTGTTTTGAGTTTCCAGTCGTCCATCCAGACTCAGAGACTGTTTTGAGTTTCCAGTGATCCATCCAGACTCAGAGACTGTTTTGAGTTTCCAGTGTGTTAGGCCCCTTTTTGTTTTCAACTGCTCCTCCATCTGAGAAGCAGATTCCCCCTTTTCCCTCTACGTCATGCGGCAGAGCATGAATTTAAACACTGACTTGGCGAGCCACTTTTTATCTACGGTCCCCTCTCGTTTAGAAGCCATCAACTCTCCCACCAAGCTTGAGACATAAAGACAGAGGGTCTCCCCATGGTCTGTGAATGATATCAACTAGATCGACACATTCATTTACTTTCAGACCCGTCACCTTAGGACGTTTCTTAGCCAATATGGCTGCCAGACAGGTCCGACACACCTGCTCGGGAAGGTTGGAGATGTTTTGGCATCCTTGGACAACCTTTAGGTCACGTTTGTGTGGATTGTGAAGTGGCCATTTGGGTGTGTATCCCTCATTCACTATTCGAGCGTTGCCGGTCTAAACTACAGCAGGTGTATGATTTTACAGCTAGCGGACAGTCCCGTGCTGAATTATGGAGTATGGACAATACAGGAAAGGTCTGGATGCAGCACCTATATAATGTATTTTACAACCATTACAGTCTTAGTGCCGTAATCCTCAAGGGCCAAATTGTCTACAGTTTTTTTATTCTCCTAGAGCACATCTGGCTGTGTGTCTGTCTCTCTGTCTAACCAGGACTGTTCAGGGAGTCCTCGAAATCTTAAAACAAAAATTACATGAAATTAGCTGTTGCTTGCCATTAGAGTCCACTCACTTTGTGTTTAAAACAGATGATGTTTAAAATATAGAATCTAAACCCCTTAAGCTGTACAGTTCTGCTCAATATTAAACTAATATTGTGATCTCTGTATATTTCTCCTATAATTTCTTGTTTACACTTGTCTGTCTCATCATGTTTTGGTGTTGACACAATGAAATCCTGCCTCCCCTCATGCAAGTCATGCGGTATCATGTGGCCAAAACAACTTTTCAAGCTTTTGTATACTGTTTTGGTTTATGTCAGTGTTTCTCTCTCCTCCCTGGCATAATTGCTGGGAATCTTAGACAATCACGGATTATAAAGGAAAAGCCACGTCTCAGACACTGACGCTTCATTCCCGGACGTGTTCAACACCAAGCCGCCGACTCTCACGAGGACTGTGTGCTCTCGTTCAACATGAGTAAGTCATTTAAGCCTGTTAACCCTCACAAAGCTGCTGGCCTCAGGCGGCATCCCAAGCCACGTCCTCAGAGCACGTGCAGACCAGCTGCGTGGAGTGTTTACGGACATATTCAATCTCTAAATTGAAATGTTTAAACAAAATTTGTGCAACCAATAAAATTGTATGTATATAGCACTGCTGGGGGACTTGAAAAGCCATAGTCAATCAATCAATAATATTGTCACGCCCTGACCTTAGAGAGTATTTTATGTCTCTATTTGGTTTGGTCAGGGTGTGATTTGGGGTGGGCATTCTTTGATTTGTTTTCTATGATTTTGTGTTTCTATGTTTTGGCCGGGTATGGTTCTCAATCAAGGACAGCTGTCTATCGTTGTCTCTGATTGGGAACCATACTTAGGTAGCCCTTTTTCCCTCCTTTCGTTGTGGGTAGTTAACTTTGTTTGTGGCACTAATGCCCTGTAAGCTTCACGGTTGTTTTTTCGTTTGTAGTTTTGTTGGCGACATTTTGAAATAAAAAGGAAAATGTACCCTCACCACGCTGCACCTTGGTCTTCTTCCAGCAACGGCCATGACAAATATAATCATATTTTTAGTATTGTTTAGTAGAAACTATGAGAAACGAAAGGTTCAGAACTTTTGTGAAACATTACAGCAAAATTGAAAACTATATGGCAATTATAAATCAAAATGTTGAGGTTTTCAGCGATAGATAGGAGAGGTTGAGGGTAGCTGAAGGGTGGGACTGGATGGTCTTCAGATATAGAAATATATATATATATATATATATATATATATATATATATACATTACCAGTCGAAAGTTTGGAAACACCTACTCATTCAAGGGTTTTTCTTTAGTTTTGCTGTTTTCTACATTGTAGAATAACAGTGAAGACATCAAAATATTAAATAACACATGGAATTATGTAGAAACCAAAAAAGTGTTATACAACCTTTGCCTTGATGACAGCTTTGCACACTGTTGACATTCTCTCAACCAGCTTCACCTGGAATAATTTTTCCAACAGTCTTTAAGGAGTTCCCACATATGCTGAGCACTTGTTGGCTGCTTTTCCTTCACTCTGCGGTCCAACTCATCCCAAACCATTTCAATGGTATCGTCCATTCAGCGGTGCCGTCTGTTAACTGGATGTGTCGTCTTCAGCTGTGACTTTACTTTACCAATGTTTTCCCCACTGAAATGTAACAGACATCTATGCGGTTCTGTTACGTACACTATGGACAGGTTACCACACCATGATAATCCAGGACCCATAGTGGGAACACACTGCTTTCACAAAGTGTCCACACCCCTTATCTTTTTTTTCCTTCACATTTCGATGTGGAATTTAAAATGGATAACTTTTTAGATTGTTTTGGTCACTGACCTACGCACAGCACCCTAAAACGTCAAGTTGGAAATATGTTTTTATAAATGTTTACAAATTCTTTAAAATTAAAAAGCTGACAGTTTTTGAGTCAATAAGTATTCAACCTCCTTTTGTTATGTTAAACCTATTTAAAAAAAAAGTAGCATAATAAGTTGCATGGCCAAATGTTTCACAATCCAGGTGTGTAAAAGCTCTTAGAGCTTTTGTGTGTTTGAATAATCGTCTTACTGAGAAAAAATCACTGTCAAAGGTGCTTCTACAAAGTATGTGAATATTTATGTAAATGAGAGATTTCTGTTTAATTTCCAATACATTTCTGAAAACATGTTATCACTTTGTCGTTATGGGTATTCTATGTTAAATGCAGAAAAAGTCAACGGGGCATGAGGACTTCCTGAAGACGCTGTACGAAGAACGTGTTAATTTTGTAGATTTGTGAAATTACCATAAATATATATATTTTTTCCCACAGCTCCCCAGTTGCTGTAGAGGAGCAAAGAGCTTTTATATTGTAATGTAAAAAAGAACTCAGCAGACGAGGTCCAGACTTAGAGCTCTATCCTGCGTGAAGCCACTGTCTGTCTCCATAAAACCATTCAGGGGTATCGTCTGTTAACTGGATGTGTCGTCTGCAGCTCCTAGCTGAACTTGTCACAGTATCTTTGCCTCTCTGATTAATGTTCCTGGAGAAAGTAACTGGTGAGATAGCAACTTGTATATTATAGGAGCTTACGGCCATAATGTACCGTGATCATCACCCCCCATCCCCCATCCCCCCCATCCCGCCCCTAGAACTGTACTTTAAAATGATGAGCCTTGAAAATGTGGCACACATTCCCCTTTCCCTGTGTGCTATTGGGAAAGTGCTCTTTCTGCATCGCTTGGATTCTACAGAGCATTATTTCTCCATGTCTTCCTGCATGTCTGATGGCTATTCCCAGCTTTCCCATGGCTTCTAATTACAGGTTTGACTTCCTTCCATCCAGGAAGAGACGAGGAACCACAGCTGGGGCGCTAAGGGATGGCAGAGGGCAAGGTGGAGAGAATTACGGAACAACGTTGTTGACGAGTACGAGGGAATCCTCATCTTCACCTTGTAAAGGAGAGGTGAGGGAGGGGCACAAGTGGGAAACACACTGGTTGAATCAATGTTGTTTCAACGTAATTTGTCAACGTATTGAGACGTTGAAATGAACGTGGAATGAATGCTTTGGATTTGAAAACAGTCATCAACCAGTACTCTTTTCATCGCATTCATTTCAACCAGCATTGTAAACACTGAAACGAGTCTAAAACTTCAACTTAAATGCATTGACTTAACAAGACTAACAAGTTTTTTACATCAATCTCATTTTTAACATCATCATTAGACCGACATAAATGTTGAAATTGCGTTGAAAATTCCATGTAGAAACCTAGAAATTATTTTTCATATTTGATTAGACAAATTTTATTTGACATTGTTTCAACGTTGATATTAGAATGGTATGTTTGAATCAATGTCATTGTTTCAACTTAATGCTATCAACCTAAATAAAAAGGTATATTGAAATAAAATGTGAAGCCATAGTCCAATGATTCTTGCCTGAACAGTGACTCCTACTTGTATCTGAGGAGTAATGCACTTCAGTGAGAAGTGTCTACCTCTATGTACCCTGCTTAACTATGGAAACAAGCCGTGTCCAATGAGCTATCATGTTAACACCCTTTTTGTTGATTGGGTGGCA
Organism: Oncorhynchus mykiss; assembly: GCF_013265735.2. NCBI lineage: Eukaryota > Metazoa > Chordata > Actinopteri > Salmoniformes > Salmonidae > Oncorhynchus > Oncorhynchus mykiss. Next base: position 5,360,869 of record NC_048565.1, on the reverse strand, counting down.
GAGGGGACCAAGAACCAGACATGGGTGGCAATGCGGGAAATCAGCTAATTGTATTACAAATAGGATTGCAATTTGGCTTACACTGCAATGCATTGTATTGAATAACTGTTTCGACTATACATATTTGTCTGCACCTAATTTATTCAAATAAATCCGTTTGAAAAAGAACAGGGAAAATATTCAATTTAATAATCATGTTCAGTTGTAACTCCCCTTTCAAATATATGTTCCCCCACCAAGGAATTTCAACACAATTTAAAAGCTCTAAAATGCTAATTTGGAGAAAGGTAAAAAAAAATAACTTCTCCAGCCATGATCACATTGGCTGCTGTAGCTTCATTCACCTCTGTCAAGTCAAACAGAAGTTGCCATCTTCTACCTCTGCACTGCTTTTCATAATCTCAACTGAGAGAGAGAGAGAGAGATGTGTCGTTCAATGTTCCCTCACTGCACTTCCGCATCTGTGGTGAAAGGTGACAGAGCTAGAGAAGTGTTTGTCAGACCATGAGACATCCCGAAAAATTGGTCTTCTTACGAAAAACCTCTGTAGCGTCTGACCGGTTTGACCTGCAAACTATTATATACGCTCTTTGGAAAATGACGTAAATATATCACTAGCCACTTTAAACAATGCTACCTTATATAATGTTACTTACCCTACATTATTCATCTCATAGGCATACGTATATACTGTACTCTATATCATCGACGGTATCCTTATGTAATACATGTATCACTAGCCACTTTATACTATACTATGCCACTTTGTTTACATACTCATCTCATTTGTACATACTGTACTCGATACCATCTACTGTATCTTGCCTATGCTGCTCTGTACCATCACTCATTCATATATCCTTATGTACATATTCTTTATCCCCTTACACTGTGTACAAGACAGTAGTTTTGGAATTGTTAGTTAGATTACTTGTTATTACTGCATTGTCGGAACTAGAAGCACAAGCATTTCGCTACACTCGCACTAACATCTGCTAACCATGTGTATGTGACAAATAAAATTTGATTTGATTTGATTTGATTTGAAAGGGGAGACTCTCAGGAACCGTTTTGTCCTCACGGGACTCATCCGAAAGGTAACAGGAACAGTTTTGTCCTCACGGGACTCATCCGAAAGGTAACAGGAACCATTTTGTCCTCACGGGACTCATCCGAAAGGTAACAGGAACCGTTTTGTCCTCACGGGACTCATCCGAAAGGTAACAGGAACCGTTTTGTCCTCACAGGTCTCATCCGAAAGGTAACAGGAACCGTTTTGTCCTCACGGGACTCATCCGAAAGGTAACAGGAACTGTTTTGTCCTCACGGGACTCATCCGAAAGGTAATAGGAACCGTTTTGTCCTCACGGGACCCATCCGAAAGGTAACAGGAACCATTTTGTCCTCACAGGACTCATCCGAAAGGTAACAGGAACCGTTTTGTCCCCACTAGTCTCACGGTACTCATCCAAAATGTAACAGGAACAGTTTTGTCCCCACGGGACTCATCCGAAAGGTAGCAGGAACCATTTTGTCCTCACGGGACTCATCCGAAAGTAACAGGAACCGTTTTGTCCTCACGGGACTCATCCGAACGGTAAAATGAACCGGTTTGTCCTCACGGGACTCATCCGAAAGCTAACAGGAACCGTTTTTTCCCCACAAGTGTCACGGGACTCATCTGAAAGGTAACAGGAACCGTTTTGTCCTCACGGGACTCATCTGAAAGGTAACAGGAACCGTTTTGTCCTCACGGGACTCATCCGAAAGGTAACAGGAACCGTTTTGTTCTCACGGGACTCATCCGAAAGTAACCGGAACCATTTTTTATGTTATTATCGAAATGTGAAGGTGGTTTTGTACCTACCACAAAAAAAACAGTTTAAATTCAGTATGTGCAAGAAAAAATACATATTCGTTTCTCAAGCTTTCTTAAATCTCCTAGATTGAGGACCTAACAATCTTGTTTCTTCTTATTAATTTTCTGCCAGTCTTCGTTGCCATTTATGAATGTGTTATTCAATGTAATGTAATTCCAAATAAAATGTTTCATCAAATCATTTTCAATGTTGATACCTAAAGGGGTCCTAAATTCTGAGTCAAATACACTCTATATACAAATGTACGTTGGTATAAAGGATCGGGAGACAGGACCAGGAATGCGTAATAAATCACATTTATTTCCCAAATCCCAGCGTACCGTGTAAAGGCACGGGGACAAAGACCAAACAAACACGTATACAAAACACAGGGTTGAAACCCAAACCTCCAGCCTCCAGTATTTATGCTGCAGTAGTTTATGTGTCGGGGGACTAGGGTCAGTTTGTTATATCTGGAGTACTTCTCCTGTCCTATTCGGTGTCCTGTGTGAATTTAAGTGTGCTCTCTCTCATTCTCTCCTTCTCTCTTTCTTTCTCTCTCTCGGAGTACCTGAGCCCTAGGACCATGCCTCAGGACTACCTGACATGATGACTCCTTGCTGTCCCCAGTCCACCTGGCCGTGCTGCTGCTCCAGTTTCAACTGTTCTGCCTTATTATTATTGGACCATGCTGGTCATTTATGAACATTTGAACATCTTGGCCATGTTCTGTTATAATCTCCACCCGGCACAGCCAGAAGAGACTGGCCACATAGCCTGGTTCCTCTCTAGGTTTCTTCCTAGGTTTTGGCCTTTCTAGGGAGTTTTTCCTAGCCACCGTGCTTCTACACCTGCATTGCTTGCTGTTTGGGGTTTTAGGCTGGGTTTCTGTACAGCACTTTGAGATATCAGCTGATGTTCGAAGGGCTATATAAATACATTTGATTTGATTTGATTTGACAAAAGAGAGAGGAGTACCTGGAATAAATAACACTAGCGCACACTGATTATCACACGGGACGAGACCGTCAATCATCTGCACAATATACGTGGCATGAAAGCCAAAACAACACAGCACTGGTACTCACACGAACCAACGGACATTGGAACAATAATCGACAGGACAATCGTGAACAAAGGGCACATTTATACAAATACAGTCACTGGGAATGGGGACTATGGTGTGGGCTATGACACAGTTCTGGAGGGATCCGGGACACACTCATACAGTAACACATAGCCTGGGTACCAGTCTATTTCTGCTATCATTCCACAGGACACCCCTTCAAATTAGTGGATTTGGCTATTTCAGCCATACCCGTTGCTGATAGGTGTATAAAATCGAGCACACAGCCATGCAATCTCCATAGACAAACATTGGAAGTAGAATGTACTGTACTGAAGAGCTCAGTGAGTTGAAACGTGGCACCGTCATAGGATGCCACCTTTTCAACAAGTCAGTTTGTTAAATTTATTTTCCGGTCAACTATAAGCTGAAGCGTACAGCACATACAAGTAGTCTGTCCTCAGTTGCAACACTCAACCGGGTTCCAAAGTGCCTCTGGAAGCAACGTCAGCACAATAACTATTCGTCGGGAGCTTCATGAAATGGTTTCCATGGCCCGAGCAGCCGCACACAAGCCTAAGATCACCATGCACAATGCCAAGCATCGGCTGGAGTGGTGTAAAGTTCACCACCATTGGACTCTGGAGCAGTGGAATCTCGTTCTCTGGAGTGATGAATCACGCTTCACCATCTGGCAGTCCGACGGACTAGTCTGGGTTTGGCGGATGCCAGGAGAATACTACCTGCTCCAATGCATAGTGGCAACTGTAAAGTTTGGTGGAGGAGGAATAATGGTCCGGGATTCTTTTTCATGTTTCAGGCCCCTTAGTTCCAGTGAAGGGAAATCTTAACGCTATAGCGTACAATAAAATTCTACATGATTCTGTGCTTCTATCTTTGTGGCAACAATTTATGGAACGTTTCTATGTGGAATTTTCAAATTCAACTTGTAAGTTTATATTGAAGTGAAAGTTTTACCCTAATATAAATGCTAACAAAAACTGGTTTATAAAATATAAATATAAAATTATATATATATTAAATATATACTGTATATACTGGTTGAAGAGATGACAATTTTTTTGATTGATTACTTTTTTTAATCCAATGCATTTCACACATTGATTCCACTTCCCAATACACTGACAGATTACATTTAAACAATGTTTATTCAACCAGTGTGTGCCCTGTGAGGAGGGAGGGAGGGAGCCGACCTTAGTATGTGTTTAGTATGTGTTTTCTAAAGCACTGTGAACATCTGATTGAGCCTGCAGGGAGTACAAGATCAGTGGGGTTTTGTTGATCCTTTGTTGAATATATTTGAAAGAAAATCAACACTATTTGAACCCTTGTCTGGTCTTTCATACTGTGCAGTACATTACATTTACATTGGAGTCATTTAACAGAGGCTGTTATCCAGAGCAACTTACAGTCATCTTTGTTTCCTGTTCTGTTTCCTTCTCCTTCAACCCCTAGCCACTCAGCCCCTTTGCAAATGGCGCCGTCACATTCTTTTTCTCTCTCTCTCCCACTGCTCTCTATTCTTCTATCCTATCATCCATCCCTTCTGCTAAATTATTTCTCCCGCCTGTCTCCTGATTCTGTCTCATCGACCCTACTCTTCACCCATTCTGCATCCTATGATTCGCACTGTCCCCTTTCCTTCCTTCCTGACGGCTCGGCCCTCCCCTCCTGCTCTGTGGCTGAATGACTCATTGCGAGCTTACAGAACAGGGCTGCGGGTAGCTGAGCGTAAATGGAGAAAAAATTCACTTCCGCGGGACCTATCATCCTTTCATTTCCTCCTCTCTACCTTCTCTTCCTCTGTATCTGCTACTAAAGCCACTTTATATCACTCTAAATGTTAAGCTTCTGAATATAACCATAGGAAACTATTTTCCACCTTCTACTCCCTCCTTAATCCTCCACCCCCTCCCTCCTACCTCTCTGCGGACAACATTGTCAAACACTTTGAAAAGATGACATCCGCTTCTCATTCACTCAGCCTATTGATTCCACTGGTCCCACTCACACATAAGTACCCTACTCCTTGACCTCTTTCTCCCCTCTCTCTCCAGATGAAATCCTGCTAATAGTGAGGTCTGGCCTCCCGACAACCTGCCCGCTCGATCCCATCCCCTCCTCCCTTCTCCAGACCATCTCGGGAGACCTTCTGACATTCCTCACTTCCCTCAACAAATTATTGACCCGTGGCTACATCCCCTCTGACTTGAAAATTGCCAGTCGCTCCCCTCCCCAAAACAACAAATATTTTACCCCTCTGACCATCTCTCTCACTATCTCTCTCAGAACTATCTTCACGAACCTAACCAGTCAGTCTTCAAGGCGGATCTTCGACACCGTAAACCATCAGTTCTTCATCTCCTCCCTGTCAGGGCTGGGCGTCTCTACCAGCTGACGTGGAGACGATCTGTTTCTGGACTCTCACTACTGGTGTCCCCCAGGGTTTTGTTCTAGGCCCTCTCCTCTGCTCTTTCAACACCGTCACACAGTTCTGTCATATCCTCTCATGGTCTCTCCTATCATTGCTATCCGTATGACACTCAACTACTTTTCTCCTTCCCTTCTTCTGACATATAGGTGACAACATGCATCTCTGCGTGTCTGGCAGATATCTCAGCTTGGATGTCGGCCCACTACCGCAAGCTCAACCTCGACAAGACAGAGCTGCTCTTCCATCCGGGGAAGGCCTGCCCGTTCCAAGACCTCTCCATCACATTTGACAACTTCACGGTGTCCCCCTCCCACAATGGTAAAAATATGGTCAAATGAGAGAGAGTATAGTACTCAACAAATCATCCTATAGCACTCATACAGCCCTCTCTCCTTACTCAGGTATCCACCAACCATACATATTTTATTGACGCCAGAGCTGCTTAGTGTGGTCAGACACAGGTGCAGGGAAATGGCTGCTTCTCACCAGGCTGTGAGAAGTGTCAGGAGAAATGAAGGGAACGGCAGAGACTGGCAACCCGAGCTGTCGAGTCGGGCAAGAAAAGTAACTTTTCAGATGAGGGATGGACAGGAGAGAGAGAGAGAGAGAGAGAGAGAGAGAGAGAGAGAGAGAGAGAGAGAGAGAGAGAGACAGAGACAGAGAGACAGAGAAAGAGAGAGATAGAGAGACAGAGAGAGAGAGAGAGAGAGAGAGAGTCCCAAGTCTCAGCCAGGTCACACTTGGCCGGCCGTGCCTCTGTTACCCAATCCATCACACTCCCAGAGGAGGATGACAGGATGACAGGTCCTTGAGCTGGGAGAGCCAGCAACAGGTGCACACAGTTCTCTGTTCCCCAGGAAACTGTGGTCTATGTTTTATTATTTTATTTTTTGAAAAAAAAAAAAATGGTAGCAAGGGGTTGTGGAGTGAAGTGTGTGTGTGTCTGTGAGTGTGTGTGTATGTGTGTTGTGTGTGAGATAAATGGTTGCTGATATTGGATATTACTACATTCCCCATATATCCGTGCCAGAATCCTTATGATGGATCGGAACCAATGAATTGTTAGACGATGACTTGACAGAAGTTGACACCGGATGGATGTGAGACAGTGAAAGGTTTCAGATACTGTTTCAGAGTTTGACTGGGTCTGCTTACACATGGGCCTTCACACTATGCACAATAGTGTTAGTGAACTTTCCATCTTCATAACAAAGTCACATCAATGTCATACGGGGTGGCAGGTAGCCTCGCGGTTAGTGCGTTGGACTAGTAAGCGCAAGGTTGCAAGATCAAATCCCTGCGCTGACAAGGTAAACATCTGTCATTCTGCCCCTGAACAAGGCAGTTAACCCGCTGTTCCTAGGCTGTCATTGAAAATAAGAATATGTTGTTAAACTGACTTGCCTAGTTAAATAACGATTAAAAGAAAATGATTATCATGTGTCTACTTAACTTGAATACATCCCTGCTTCACATGGAGGAAGACCTGTCCTGGCTTACTGATCTCTTCTGTCAAACTTAAAGAACATGCAGTGTTAATTAACGATGAAAACAACAGGGGGTTCCCCACACGTTTGTCCATAGTTGTGTGTCTCTGATAACCCCCTTAATCCCTGAGTTTGACGGTGTGTGTTAAAATGGTTAAAAGTCTCACTCCTGGGATGGCAGTGTAGGCAGTCCGTATGGCTTAATAATCACCAATAGCTCAGGAGAGCAGAGCTCAGCATATACTGTACATTTTATTATAATAATTATTATTTTTATCTGCGTGAATCAATGAAAGTCAGACAAGGTTAAGTTGATTTGAGCATTTGAAATGGTCTTTCATACTAAATGGCACTTCATACTAAATGGTATTTCATACTAAATGGGCTTTCATACTAAATGGTACTTCATACTAAATGGTACTTCATACTAAATGGTATTTCATACTAAATGGGCTTTCATACTAAATGGTATATCATACTAAATGGTCTTTCATACTAAATGGTACTTCATACTAAATGGTATTTAATACTAAATGGGCATTCATACTAAATGGTACTTCATACTAAATGGTATTTCATACTAAATGGGCTTTCATACTAAATGGTCTTTCATACTAAATGGTCTTTCATACTAAATGGTACTTCATACTAAAAGGTACTTCATACTAAATGGTACTTCATCCTAAATGGTACTTCATACTAAATGGTAATTAATACTAAATGGTACTTCATACTAAATGAGGTTTCATACTAAATGGTCTTTCATACTAAATGGTACTTCATACTAAATGGTACTTCATACTAAATGGTATTTCATACTAAATGAGGTTTCATACTAAATGGTACTTCATACTAAATGGGGTTTCATACTAAATGGGGTTTCATACTAAATGGTACTTCATACTAAATGGTACTTCATACTAAATGGTGCTGCATACTAAATGGTCTTTCATACTAAATGGTACTTCATACTAAATGGGGATTCATACTAAATGGTACTTCATACTAAATGGTACTTCATACTAAATGGTACTTCATACTAAATGGTATTTCATTCTAAATGGGGTTCAATACTAAATGGTACTTCATACTAAATGGTACTTCATACTAAATGGTACTTCATACTAAATGGTACTTCTTACTAAATGGTACTTCATACTAAATGGTCTTTCATACTAAATGGTACTTCATACTAAATGGGGTTTCATACTAAATGGTACTTCATACTAAATGGTCTTTCATACTAAATGGTACTTCATACTAAATGGGGTTTCATACTAAATGGTACTTCATACTAAATGGTACTTCATACTAAATGGTACTTCATACTAAATGAGGTTTCATACTAAATGGGCTTTCATACTAAATGGTACTTCATACTAAATGGTCTTTCATACTAAATGGTACTTCATACTAAATGGTACTTCATACTAAATGGTACTTCATACTAAATGGTCTTTCATACTAAATGGTACTTCATACTAAATGGTACTTCATACTAAATGGTACTTCATACTAAATGGTACTTCATACTAAATGGTACTTCATACTAAATGGTCTTTCATACTATATGGGCTTTCATACCAAATGGTCTTTCATACTAAATGGTACTTCATACTAAATGGGCTTTCATACTAAATGGGCTTTCATACTAAACACGGTGTCAAACTAAATGATCTTTCAAACTATTTGGTCTTTCATACTAAATGTTTTTTAATGCTAAATGATCTTTCATACTAAATGGGGTTTCATACTAAATGGGGTTTCAAACTAAATGGGGTTTCATACTAAATGGGGTTTCATACTAAATGGGGTTTCAAACTAAATGGGGTTTCATACTAAATGGTACTTCATACTAAATGGGGTTTCAAACTAAATGATATTTCATACTAAATGGTCTTAAATACTAAATTGTCTTCATACTAAATGGGGATTCATACTAAATGGTCTGAAATACTAAATCCAACTATTAATGCTGAGGATAGCTACTTTAAATACCCCAACCTAACACTAACATTGGGAAGCTCACACGTGACTTAATAGGTCTCACATATTTTTAGGCACATGATTTCTTGGTACTTGTCACTAATTTCAAACCGCCGTGCAGTTTGCTTTTCTGACGATGCATAGCTCAGTAATCACACGTTGGTCATCAACCTAGTTCTAGTTTAACAACTGTATGTGGTATAAGGAAACAAAATGTTAAGCCCAGTAATCTTTTCCTTGCAGACATATTGGGAATGGGAAGGCTTTGAAGGAAATCCCACACAGAAGCATGTGTTGTGGAACGCTGTGGGAAGGTGCCTGCTGGGCGGAAGGGTGTTTCTGTGGGGTGTGTGTGTGTGTGTGTTTGTGTGTGTGTGTGTGTGTGTGTGTGTGTGTGTCTGTCTGTCTGTCTGTCTGTCTGTCTGTCTGTCTGTCTGTCTCTGTGCGCGTGAGCGTGTACGTCTGTCTGTTTGTCTGTCTGTCTGTCTGTCTGTCTGTCTGTCTGTCTGTCTGTCTGTCTGTCTGTCTGTCTGTCTCTGTGCGCGTGAGCGTGCACGTCTGTCTGTCTGTCTGTCTGTCTGTCTGTCTGTCTGTCTGTCTGTCTGTCTTTGTGTGTGGTGGCTGAGGGCCACACAAGATGCTGAACTTGTAAACGCCCGCACTACTATCAAAAGCCTGGCTATTCACAGCCATACTTGATTAGCAAAGGGGATATTCACAGCCATACTTGATTAGCAAAGGCCAGCCGTCAGTGGCAGCGTGAAAGACAGATGGACGGCCCTCTAACACTCTTCTGACTCCTTGAATACGACATGTGTTTTTGCAGTTGTATTGTTGTTTAAAACAAAAAATAAAATTCTCTCATAAAAAAAATCTAATTGCTAATAGTGCCGTTGTGTTTAGAGCATTTGGCCAGTAGCCAAAATGTCTCTAGTTCGAATACCCGAGTCGACAAGGTGGAAAAATAAGTTGATGTGCAATTAAGAAAGGCATTTAAACCTGGTTTTCTCCAGGGACACCATACTACTATGGCTGACCCTGTAGAACAACACCTATCATACTACTATGGCTGACCCTGTAGAACAACACCTATCATACTACTATGACTGACCCTGTAGAACAACACCTATCATACTACTATGACTGACCCTGTAAAACAACACCTATCATACTACTATGGCTGACCCTGTAGAACAACACCTATTATACTACTATGGCTGATCCTGTAGAACAACACCTATCATACTACTATGGCTGACCCTGTAGAACAACACCTATCATAGTACTGAACCTGTAGAACAACACCTATCATACTACTATGACTGACCCTGTAAAACAACACCTATCATACTACTATGACTGACCCTGTAGAACAACACCTATCATACTACTATGACTGACCCTGTAGAACAACACCTATCATACTACTGACCCTGTAGAACAACACCTATCATACTACTATGGCTGACCCTGTAGAACAACACCTATCATACTACTATGACTGACCCTGTAGAACAACACCTATCATACTACTGACCCTGTAGAACAACACCTATTATACTACTGACCCTGTAGAACAACACCTATTATACTACTATGGCTGACCCTGTAGAACAACACCTATTATACTACTATGGCTGACCCTGTAAAACAACACCTATCATACTACTATGACTGACCCTGTAGAACAACACCTATTATACTACTATGGCTGACCATGTAAAACAACACCTATCATACTACTATGACTGACCCTGTAAAACAACACCTATCATACTACTATGGCTGACCCTGTAGAACAACACCTATTACACTACTATGGCTGACCATGTAAAACAACACCTACCATACTACTATGACTGACCCTGTAAAACAACACCTATCATACTACTATGACTGACCCTGTAGAACAACACCTATCATACCACTATGACTGACCCTGTAAAACAACACCTATCATACTACTATGACTGACCCTGTAAAACAACACATTACACTCTACATATTATACTACTATGACTGACCCTGTAAAACAACACCTATCATACTACTATGACTGACCCTGTAAAACAACACCTATCGTACTACTATGGCTGACCCTGTAAAACAACACCTATCATACTACTATGACTGACCCTGTAAAACAACACCTGTCATACTACTATGACTGACCCTGTAAAACAACACCTATCATACTACTATGGCTGACCCTGTAAAACAACACCTATCATACTACTATGACTGACCCTGTAGAACAACACCTATCATACTACTATGACTGACCCTGTAAAACAACACCTATCATACTACTATGACTGACCCTGTAGAACAACACCTATCATACTATTATGGCTGACCCTGTAGAACAACACCTATCATACTACTATGACTGACCCTGTAGAACAACACCTATCATACTACTATGACTGACCCTGTAAAACAACACCTATCATACTACTATGACTGACCCTGTAAAACAACACCTATCATACTACTATGACTGACCCTGTAAAACAACACCTATCATACTACTATGACTGACCCTGTAGAACAACACCTATCATACTATTATGGCTGACCCTGTAGAACAACACCTATCATACTACTATGACTGACCCTGTAAAACAACACCTATCATACTACTATGACTGACCCTGTAGAACAACACCTATCATACTATTATGGCTGACCCTGTAGAACAACACCTATCATACTACTATGATTGACCCTGTAGAACAACACCTATCATACTACTATGACTGACCCTGTAAAACAACACCTATCATACTACTATGACTGACCCTGTAGAACAACACCTATCATACTACTATGACTGACCCTGTAAAACAACACCTATCATACTACTATGACTGACCCTGTAAAACAACACCTATTATACTACCATGACTGACCCTGTAAAACAACACATTACACTGCACCTATCATAATACTATGACTGGCCCTGACCTGTCTGGTATATGTGGTCTTAAAAAAATAAGGATATAGATAATTATATATACAGCTTGATATACAGGTATATCTGGACACCATACACTGTATGTGAACTGATTGCTCCCCATCTATCTTCAGAGCTCGTGTTGCTAGGCGACCTAAACTGGAACATGCTTAACACCCCAGCCATCCTACAATCTAAACTTGATGCCCTCAACCTCACACAAATTATCAATGAACCTACCAGGTACCACCCCAAAGCCGTAAACACGGGCACCCTCATAGATATCATCCTAACCAACTTGCCCTATAAATACACCTCTGCTGTCTTCAACCAAGATCTCAGCGATCACTGCCTCATTGCCTGCATCCCTAATGGGTCAGCGGTCAAACGACCTCCACTCATCAATGTCAAACGCTCCCTGAAACAATTCAGCGAGCAGGCCTTTCTAATCGACCTGGCCGGGGTATCCTGGCAGGATATTGATCTCATCCCGTCAGTAGAGGATACCTGGTTATTTTTTTTTAAATGCCTTCCTCACCATCTTAAATAAGCATGCCCCATTCAAGAAATGTAAAACCAGGATTAGATATGGCCATTGGTTCTCTCCAGACCTGACTGCCCTTAACCAACACAAAAACATCCTATGGCGTTCTGCATTAGTATCGAACAGCCCCCGTGATATGTAACTTTTCAGGGAAGCTAGAAACCAATATACACAGGCAGTTAGAAAAGCCAAGGCTAGCTTTTTCAAGCAGAAATTTGCTTCCTGCAACACAAACTCAAAAAAGTTCTGGGACACTGTAAAGTCCATGGAGAATAAGAACACCTCCTCACAGCTGCCCAATGCACTGAAAATAGGAAACACTGTCACCACTTTCAATTAGCATTTTTCTACGGCTGGCCATGCTTTCCACCTGGCTACCTCTACCCCGGTCAACAGCACTGCACACCCCAGAGCAACTCGCCCAAGCCTTCCCCATTTCTCCTTCTCCCAAATCCAGTCAGCTGATGTTCTGAAAGAGCTGCAAAATCTGGACCCTTACAAATCAGCCGGGCTAGACAATCTGGAGCCTTTCTTTTTAAAATGATCTGCTGAAATTGTTGCCTCCCCTATTACTAGCCTGTTCAACTTCTCTTTCGTGTCATCTGAGATTCCCAAAGATTGGAAAGCAGCTGCGGTCATCCCCCTCTTCAAAGGGGGGGACACTCTTGACCCAAACTTCTACAGACCTATATCTATCCTACCCTGCCTTTCTAAGGTCTTCGAAAGCCAAGTCAACAAACAGATCACCGACCATTTCGAATCCCACTATACCTTCTCCGCTATGCAATCTGGTTTCAGAGCTGGTCATGGGTGCACCTCAGCCACGCTCAAGGTCCTAAACGATATCTCAGCCGCCATCGATAAGAAACAATACTGTGCAGCCATATTCATTGACCTGGCCAAGGCTTTTGACTCTGTCAATCACCACATCCTCATTGGCAGACTCAGCAGCCTTGGTTTCTCAAATGACTGCCTCGCCTGGTTCACTAACTACTTCTCTGATAGAGTTCAGTGTGTCAAATCGGAGGGTCTGTTGTCCGGGCCTCTGGCAGTCTCCTAGGGGGTGCCACAGGGCTCAATTCTTGGACCGACTCTCTTCTCTGTATACATCAATGATGTCGCTTTTGCTGCTGGTGAGTCTCTTATCCACCTATATGCAGAAGACACCATTCTGTATACTTCTGGCCCTTCTTTGGACACTGTGTTAACAACCATCCAGGCGTACTTCAATGCCATACAACTCTCCGTCCTTGGCCTCCAATTGCTCTTAAATACAAGTAAAACTAAATGCATGCTCTTCAACCGATCGCTGCCTGCACCTGCCCGCCTGTCCAACATCACTACTCTGGACGGCTCTGACATAGAATATGTGGACAACTACAAATACCTAGGTGTCTGGCTAGACTTTAAACTCTCCTTCCAGACTGACATCAAACATATCCAATCCAAAATTAAATCTAGAATTGGCTTCCTATTTTGCAACAAAGCTTCCTTACCCTCATGCTGCCAAACATACCCTTGTAAAACTGACCATCCTACCAATCCTCGACTTCGGCGATGTCATTTACAAAATAGCCTTCAATACCCTACTCAATAAATTGGATGTAGTCTATCACAGTGCCATCCGTTTTGTCACGAAAGCCCCATAACATACCCACCACTGCAACCTCTATGCTCTCGTTGGCTGCCCCTCGCTTCACACTCGTCGCCAAACCCACTGGCTCCAGGTCATCTACAAGACCCTGCTAGGTATAGTCCCCCCTTATCTCAGCTCGCTGGTCACCATAACAGCACCCACCTGTAGCACGCGCTCCAGCAGGTATATCTATCTGGTCAACCCCAAAACCTATTCTTCCTTTGTTCTCTGCTACCAATGACTGGAACGAACTACAAAAATCTCTGAAACTGGAAACACTTATCTCCCTCACTAGCTTTAAGCACTAGCTTTAAGAGCAGCTCACAGATTACTGCACCTGTACATATCCCATCTATAATTTAGCCCAAACAACTACCTCTTCCCCTACTGTATTTATTTATTTTGCTCCTTTGCACCCCATTATTTTTATTTCTACTTTGCACATCCTTCCACTGCAAATCTACCATTCCAGTGTTTTACTTGCTATATTGTATTTACTTCGCCACCATGGCCTTTTTTTTTGCCTTTACCTCCCTGATCTCACCTCACTTGCTCACATTGTATATAGACTTATTTTTCTACTGTATATTTGACTGGATGTTTGTTTTACTCCATGTGTAACTCTGTGTTTTTGTATGTGTCGAACTGCTTTGCTTTATCTTGGCCAGGTCGCAATTGTAAATGAGAACTCTCAACTTGCCTACCTGGTTAAATAAAGGTGAAATAAATAAAAACAAATACAAGGTAAACATATATACAAGATCAGATGTTTTTCATAGCACACCCAGTTTTCTGTGAAGTCTGTACTGTCATTTTTTTCCCCACTTTTCACGGCCACATAAACTTGACATTGAAATAGTTGTGTTTGTTTCTTGTTTCCAAAAAAAACTTAAAAGGTCCAATGCAGTCATTTTTATCTCAATATCAAATCATTTATTGGTAATAATTAAGTACCTAACTGTGATTGTTTTCAAGTAAAATGGTCATGAAGAAACACAAATAGATTCATAGCATATAGCAAGAAGTGGGGATGGGGATAACTCAAACTAGCTGTGATTGGCTGAGAGGTTTGTAACTCTCTTTCTTATTGGAATCATCGACTGCAGTGTAGCAGGTTGAGAGCTTCAAGTTCCTCGGTGTCCACATCACCAACAAACTACCATGGTCCAAACACACCAAGACATTTGTAAAGAGGGCACGATGCCTATTCCCCCTCAGGAGACTGAAAAGATTTGGCATGGGTTCTCAGATCCTCAAAAAGTTCTGCAGCTGCGCCATCGAGAGCATCCTGGCTGATTTCATTACCGCCTGGTATGGCAACTGCTCGGCCCCCGACTACAAGGCAGAGGGCCCAGTAGATTACTGGGGTGGGGGCAAGCTTCCTGCCACTTAGGACCTCTATACCAGGCGGTGTCAGAGGAAGGCCCAATAAATTGCCAAGGACTACAGCCACC
>NC_048565.1:5122926-5340426 GCF_013265735.2 Oncorhynchus mykiss | reverse complement strand
GACATGTTACAAGTGCCCGTCTCTCCAAGATGTTATACCCCATGTATTCCCATGTGAGAGAAAGAAAAAGAAAAAAACACACATTCACGTTGAAGGATATGAAAGTGACCATTTGTCTTTATTAAAGCGACATTAGATTTATGTCCGATCCTTCCTTCCTCAGAGTTTAAAACATGGAGTGGACAATTAACAGCTGTTGTGGGGAGAAAAGGAAAGGAAAGGGTGACATATACCCACAGCTTTCATGTCACTCAGACACACACACACACTCAGACACACACACACACACACACACACACACACACACTGACACACACACACACACACTGACACACACACACACACTGACACACACACACACACAAACACACACACACACACACACACACACACTGACACACACACACACACACACACAGACACACACACACACACACAGCAGAGCACAGATTCTTGGACTGTTTGATCCTTCGATAAAGGGAGGGGGAAAAAATGTCCTCAAGCCCAATGTCATTAAATCTGCCTGGATTTATTTGTGTTAGAGCCGTGGCTCTGGGAGAGAGCTGAGGGGTGGTCTATTTCTCCCATGTGTTAGAGCCGTGGCTCTGGGAGAGAGCTGAGGGGTGGTCCATTTCTCCCATGTGTTGGAGCCGGGGCTCTAGGAGAGAGCTGAGGGGTGGTCCATTTCTCCCATGTGTTAGAAATGTGGGTCTGGGAGAGAGCTGAGGGGTGATCCATTTCTCCCATGTGTTAGAGCTGTGGGTCTGGGAGAGAGCTGAGGGGTGATCAATTTCTCCCATGTGTTAGAGCCGGGGCTCTGGGAGAGAGCTGAGGGGTGGTCTATTTCTCCCATGTGTTAGAGCTGTGGGTCTGGGAAAGAGCTGAGGGGTGGTCCATTTCTCCCATGTGTTAGAGCCGGGGCTCTGGGAGAGAGCTGAGGGGTGGTCCATTTCTCCCATGTGTTAGAGCCGGGGCTCTGGGAGAGAGCTGAGGGGTGGTCCATTTCTCCCATGTGTTAGAGCTGTGGCTCTGGGAGAGAGCTGAGGGGTGGTCCATTTCTCCCATGTGTTCCTTTTTGCTATTGCCTGAGCGGTGAAATCCACTCTCAAACCAGGGTGCTGGAATGGGGGGGTTTGAGGGAGACAACGAAGAGAGGGGTTGGTTGTGTGTGTATGGGGGGGAGGGGAGTGTGATTGCCATGGTACAGGGCCAGTGGCTAGGGCCCCTCCCTGGAGGCTCTTACCCGAGTGAGGGAAAATTTGGACGCAGCTGTTTTTGTTGCGGGCCTAAATGGAGACGTTGTCCTCCTGTTCTACGCTGTGTGTCTCAGATTCTTTAGTCCCCCTCCTTTCCTGACCCCCCCACCTAACCCACGCCTCCGCTCTCTCCCTCCCTGTCTACACAAGGGAAGCACAGAGGGTGCATAGCAGGCGTCTTGATTCAAACTTCTAGCCCTCCCCCCGCAGTCCCACACCCTCACCCAGACTTTTCCCCCCCTTTCCTAGCCGCCCGGATCTCATCTCCCAGCGAGGCTCAGGGTCACTCCTAAAGTGTCAAAGTGGGTCTTAATTCTAAACCCCCCGGGGCACGCCGCTAACGATTCAGCTATGCTTATCACTCAATTATCTCCCTGTTTTCCTCCAGTACAGCTCTTCTGAAAACCTTTAGACAGTTTAATTCCCCATTGCCCACCAACACAGATGGCCATAGCAGCTTTTCTGACAGACTCAAGGAGTGTATGAGCCTTTTGACAGACACAAGGAGTGTAAGAGCCTTTTTGACAGACACAAGGAGTGTATGAGCCTTTTGACAGACACAAGGAGTGTAAGAGCCTTTTTGACAGACTCAAGGAGCCGTAAGAGCCTTTTAAAAGACTCAAGGAGCCGTAAGAGCCTTTTTGACAGACACAAGGAGTGTAAGAGCCTTTTTGACAGACTCAAGGAGCCGTAGGAGCCTTTTTGACAGACTCAAGGAGCCGTACAAGTCTTTGTGACAGACTCAAGGAGCCGTACAAGTCTTTTTGACAGACACAAGGAGCCGTACAAGTCTTTGTGACAAACTCAAGGAGCCGTACCAGTCTTTGTGACAGACTCAAGGAGCCGTACAAGTCTTTCTGACAGACTCAAGGAGCCGTACGAGCCTTTTTGACAGACTCAAGGAGCCGTAAGAGCCTTTCTGAAAGACTCAAGGAGCCGTACGAGCCTTTTTGACAGACACAAGGAGCGTAAGAGCCTTTTGACAGACTCTAGGAGCATATGAGCCTTTCTGACAGACTCAAGGAGCAGTAAGAGCCTTTTGACAGACTCAAGGAGCCGTAAGAGCCTTTTTGACAGACTCAAGGAGCCGTACAAGTCTTTTTGACAGACTCAAGGAGCCGTAAGAGCCTTTCTGACAGACTCAAGGAGCCTTACAAGTCATTTTGACAGACTCAAGGAGCGTAAGAGCCTTTTGACAGACTCAAGGAGCCGTAAGAGCCTTTCTGACAGACTCAAGGAGCCGTACAAGTCTTTTTGACAGACTCAAGGAGCCGTAAGAGCCTTTCTGACAGACTCAAGGAGCCGTAAGAGCCTTTCTGACAGACTCAAGAAGCAGTAAGAGCCTTTTGACAGACTCAAGGAGCGTATGAGCCTTTCTGACAGACTCAAGAAGCCGTAAGAGCCTTTTGACAGACTGAAGGAGCCGTAAGAGCCTTTCTGACAGACTCAAGGAGCCGTACAAGTCTTTTTGACAGACTCAAGGAGCAGTAAGAGCCTTTCTGACAGACACAAGGAGCGCAAGAACCTTTTGACAGACTCAAGGAGCCGTAAGAGCCTTTTAAAAGACTCAAGGAGCCGTAAGAGCCTTTTTGACAGACACAAGGAGTGTAAGAGCCTTTTTGACAGACTCAAGGAGCCGTAGGAGCCTTTTTGACAGACTCAAGGAGCCGTACAAGTCTTTGTGACAGACTCAAGGAGCCGTACAAGTCTTTTTGACAGACACAAGGAGCCGTACAAGTCTTTGTGACAAACTCAAGGAGCCGTACCAGTCTTTGTGACAGACTCAAGGAGCCGTACAAGTCTTTCTGACAGACTCAAGGAGCCGTACGAGCCTTTTTGACAGACTCAAGGAGCCGTAAGAGCCTTTCTGAAAGACTCAAGGAGCCGTACGAGCCTTTTTGACAGACACAAGGAGCGTAAGAGCCTTTTGACAGACTCTAGGAGCATATGAGCCTTTCTGACAGACTCAAGGAGCAGTAAGAGCCTTTTGACAGACTCAAGGAGCCGTAAGAGCCTTTTTGACAGACTCAAGGAGCCGTACAAGTCTTTTTGACAGACTCAAGGAGCCGTAAGAGCCTTTCTGACAGACTCAAGGAGCCTTACAAGTCATTTTGACAGACTCAAGGAGCGTAAGAGCCTTTTGACAGACTCAAGGAGCCGTAAGAGCCTTTCTGACAGACTCAAGGAGCCGTACAAGTCTTTTTGACAGACTCAAGGAGCCGTAAGAGCCTTTCTGACAGACTCAAGGAGCCGTAAGAGCCTTTCTGACAGACTCAAGAAGCAGTAAGAGCCTTTTGACAGACTCAAGGAGCGTATGAGCCTTTCTGACAGACTCAAGAAGCCGTAAGAGCCTTTTGACAGACTGAAGGAGCCGTAAGAGCCTTTCTGACAGACTCAAGGAGCCGTACAAGTCTTTTTGACAGACTCAAGGAGCAGTAAGAGCCTTTCTGACAGACACAAGGAGCGCAAGAACCTTTTGACAGACTCAAGGAGCCGTAAGAGCCTTTCTGACAGACTCAAGGAGCCGTAAGAGCCTTTCTGACAGACTCAAGGAGCCGTACAAGCCTTTCTGACAGACTCAAGGAGCCGTAAGAGCCTTTTGACAGACTCATGGAGCCGTAAGAGCCTTTCTGACAGACTCAAGGAGCCGTACGAGCCTTTCTGACAGACTCAAGTAGCCGTAAGAGCCTTTTGACAGACTCAAGGAGCGTATGAGCCTTTTGACAGACTCAAGGAGCGGTACGAGCCTTTCTGACAGACTCAAGGAGCCGTAAGAGCCTTTTGACAGACTCAAGGAGCCGTAAGAGCCCTTTGACAGACTCAAGGAGCCGTAAGAGCCGTTTGACAGACTCAAGGAGCGTATGAGCCTTTTGACAGACTCAAGGAGCCGTAAGAGCCTTTTTGACAGACTCAAGGAGCCGTATGAGCCTTTTGACAGACACAAGGAGCCGTACAAGTCTTTGTGACAGACTCAAGGAGCCGTACCAGTCTTTGTGACAGACTCAAGGAGCAGTAAGAACCTTTGTGACAGACTCAAGGAGCCGTACCAGCCTTTGTGACAGACTCAAGGAGCCGTACCAGTCTTTGTGACAGACTCAAGGAGCCGTACAAGTCTTTCTGACAGACTCAAGGAGCAGTACAAGTCTTTTTGACAGACACAAGGAGCCGTACGAGCCTTTTTGACAGACTCAAGGAGCCGTAAGAGCCTTTCTGACAGACTCAAGGAGCCGTACGAGCCTTTTTGACAGACTCAAGGAGCCGTACAAGTCTTTTTGACAGACTCAAGGAGCCGTAAGAGCCTTTCTGACAGACTCAAGGAGCCGTAAGAGCCTTTTGACAGACTCAAGGAGCATATGAGACTTTTGACAGACTCAAGGAGCCATACGAGCCTTTCTGACAGACTCAAGGAGCCGTAAGAGCCTTTTGACAGACTCAAGGAGCCGTACGAGCCTTTTGACAGACTCAAGGAGCCATAAGAGCCTTTTGACAGACTCAAGGAGCGTATGAGCCTTTTGACAGACTCAAGGAGCCGTAAGAGCCTTTTTGACAGACTCAAGGAGCCGTATGAGCCTTTTGACAGACACAAGGAGCCGTACCAGTCTTTGTGACAGACTCAAGGAGCCGTACAAGTCTTTCTGACAGACTCAACGAGCCGTACAAGTCTTTGTGACAGACTCAAGGAGCCGTACCAGTCTTTGTGACAGACTCAAGGAGCAGTAAGAACCTTTGTGACAGACTCAAGGAGCCGTACCAGCCTTTGTGACAGACTCAAGGAGCCGTACAAGTCTTCGTGACAGACTCAAGGAGCCGTACAAGTCTTTCTGACAGACTCAAGGAGCAGTACAAGTCTTTTTGACAGACACAAGGAGCCGTACGAGCCTTTTTGACAGACTCAAGGAGCCGTAAGAGCCTTTCTGACAGACTCAAGGAGCCGTACGAGCCTTTTTGACAGACTCAAGGAGCCGTACAAGTCTTTTTGACAGACTCAAGGAGCCGTAAGAGCCTTTCTGACAGACTCAAGGAGCCGTAAGAGCCTTTTGACAGACTCAAGGAGCCGTACGAGCCTTTTGACAGACTCAAGGAGCCGTAAGAGCCTTTTGACAGACTCAAGGAGCGTATGAGCCTTTTGACAGACTCAAGGAGCCGTAAGAGCCTTTTTGACAGACTCAAGGAGCCGTATGAGCCTTTTGACAGACACAAGGAGCCGTACCAGTCTTTGTGACAGACTCAAGGAGCCGTACAAGTCTTTCTGACAGACTCAACGAGCCGTACAAGTCTTTTTGACAGACACAAGGAGCCGTACGAGCCTTTTTGACAGACTCAAGGAGCCGTATGAGCCTTTTGACAGACACAAGGAGCCGTACAAGTCTTTGTGACAGACTCAAGGAGCCGTACCAGTCTTTGTGACAGACTCAAGGAGCAGTAAGAACCTTTGTGACAGACTCAAGGAGCCGTACCAGCCTTTGTGACAGACTCAAGGAGCCGTACCAGTCTTTGTGACAGACTCAAGGAGCCGTACAAGTCTTTCTGACAGACTCAAGGAGCAGTACAAGTCTTTTTGACAGACACAAGGAGCCGTACGAGCCTTTTTGACAGACTCAAGGAGCCGTAAGAGCCTTTCTGACAGACTCAAGGAGCCGTACGAGCCTTTTTGACAGACTCAAGGAGCCGTACAAGTCTTTTTGACAGACTCAAGGAGCCGTAAGAGCCTTTCTGACAGACTCAAGGAGCCGTAAGAGCCTTTTGACAGACTCAAGGAGCATATGAGACTTTTGACAGACTCAAGGAGCCGTACGAGCCTTTCTGACAGACTCAAGGAGCCGTAAGAGCCTTTTGACAGACTCAAGGAGCCGTACGAGCCTTTTGACAGACTCAAGGAGCCATAAGAGCCTTTTGACAGACTCAAGGAGCGTATGAGCCTTTTGACAGACTCAAGGAGCCGTAAGAGCCTTTTTGACAGACTCAAGGAGCCGTATGAGCCTTTTGACAGACACAAGGAGCCGTACCAGTCTTTGTGACAGACTCAAGGAGCCGTACAAGTCTTTCTGACAGACTCAACGAGCCGTACAAGTCTTTGTGACAGACTCAAGGAGCCGTACCAGTCTTTGTGACAGACTCAAGGAGCAGTAAGAACCTTTGTGACAGACTCAAGGAGCCGTACCAGCCTTTGTGACAGACTCAAGGAGCCGTACAAGTCTTCGTGACAGACTCAAGGAGCCGTACAAGTCTTTCTGACAGACTCAAGGAGCAGTACAAGTCTTTTTGACAGACACAAGGAGCCGTACGAGCCTTTTTGACAGACTCAAGGAGCCGTAAGAGCCTTTCTGACAGACTCAAGGAGCCGTACGAGCCTTTTTGACAGACTCAAGGAGCCGTACAAGTCTTTTTGACAGACTCAAGGAGCCGTAAGAGCCTTTCTGACAGACTCAAGGAGCCGTAAGAGCCTTTTGACAGACTCAAGGAGCCGTACGAGCCTTTTGACAGACTCAAGGAGCCGTAAGAGCCTTTTGACAGACTCAAGGAGCGTATGAGCCTTTTGACAGACTCAAGGAGCCGTAAGAGCCTTTTTGACAGACTCAAGGAGCCGTATGAGCCTTTTGACAGACACAAGGAGCCGTACCAGTCTTTGTGACAGACTCAAGGAGCCGTACAAGTCTTTCTGACAGACTCAACGAGCCGTACAAGTCTTTTTGACAGACACAAGGAGCCGTACGAGCCTTTTTGACAGACTCAAGGAGCCGTAAGAGCCTTTCTTACAGACTCAAGGAGCCGTACGAGCTCTTTTGACAGACTCAAGGAGCCGTACAAGTCTTTTTGACAGACTCAAGGAGCCGTAAGAGCCTTTCTGACAGACTCAAGGAGCCGTACACGTCTTTTTGACAGACTCAAGGAGCAGTAAGAGACTTTTGACAGACTCAAGGAGCGTAAGAGTCTTTCTGACAGACTCAAGGAGCCGTACAAGTCTTTTTGACAGACTCAAGGAGCAGTAAGAGCCTTTTGACAGACTCAAGGAGCCGTACGAGCCTTTCTGACAGACTCAAGGAGCCGTAAGAGCCTTTTGACAGACTCAAGGAGCCTTAAGAGCCTTTTGGCAGACTCAAGGATTCGTTTTCTTTTTGCGGGGGTGAGACATTACGTGAAAGATTACCTAACGAGGAACTTTCCAAGAGAGATCATTACTACAAACTCATTTTGAAAGGATTTATTTAATTTTTATGAACAATTAATTTTTGCCTTAGTGCTATTAGCCCATACAAACACATGAAATAACAGATTCTGTACATTGAGCAACAGATAGTCCCCCCCCCCCCCCCCCCCAAAACAAAATTTAAAGGAAGTTTGTTCTGAAGCGTCTGTCGTATATCTGAGCGATATAAGAAAGATCGGGATTTTTTTTTAAGCTATAAAGAATTGTTTCAATTAACGTTTGAGTTTTAACGAGTACATTTAGCATTTAGCGTAGCGCATTTGCATTTCCAGGTGTCTAGATGAGACATCTGCATCTCAGGTAGGAGCAAGAAGGTTTAATTAGGTCATACCAAGGATTATTTTTATATTTGATTTTCATCTTTCCACAAAGGGGTCATATTAGTGTGTAGCCCAAACTGTTCAGACTCTACTGTTGGCATATCATCTGTACCAACTTGAGACTAATCCCAAGACGCTTGTGGGGATCGTAGAGCAAAACGGAACGCCACCGTGTTCGTGAGAGCCTCGTCTTTTTCCATGGAGGGGTCATGATAGTTTGTAGGCCAAACCGTTCAGAAGCTACAGACGATTTTGTGAGAAGACCGATATTCAGGATGTCTCGTGGTTTTGACAAACATCTCTCTAGCTCTGTCACCTTTCACCTCAGATGCTGAAGTGCGACTCAGTCGGATATGGTTGTTTGAGATGCAAAAATACAGATATCTCTAGTTTAAACTGTCAGATTTTGATGGGGATTTTTTTGTGATGCTAATTCGATTTCCGCAGGGGCGCAGATATCGACCTTAGTGGGTTCAATGGGAAAGATGTCAAGCTGTTCTCTCTTTTTTTCAGGTAACATGTTAGAATAAGGTAACCTGTTAGAATAAGGTAAACTGTTAGAATAAGGTCACCTGTTAGAACCTGTTAGAATAAGATAACCTGTTAGAATAAGGTCACCTGTTAGAATAAGCTTTGATGTGGACTCACGGTAGCATGCATTCTGAGAAACACCCGGTATGAAAGAAGCACAGACTGAAAGCTCCGTGTAAATCAGAGGTGAAAGAAAGATAAATGAGGAAGAGTAAACTGAGTGGATGCCATCTGAACCTCATGAAACACTTATGAAGCATTCAACCACTTTCTGGCCTTTGTTCTTCTGTTGAACCCTGTGGAATTTTCTGGAGGAAAGAAACTCGACCTGCAGTTTGGGTCTTGGGCAGAATTGTTTGCAGTAAGTTTCCCATACCGCAAAACGGTGCAAGAGGTTTCAAATAGCATCACCTTTTAGAATATGGTTTTCCCACCACCCCAGTGGCTGATTTGCTCCCCCATGTGAAACTAATTAGCACTGCAACTTACACTAATTCTATATCTGCCGATTGGCAAGATCTGTGTTTTTTTAATTCAAAGATGATGCATATTTAGACTGAAACACAGCATATTCATGCCAGGAAAAGCATGGTTCAGATTACAGTTATGTGTTAGGCAGCAGACTATTCGGTCTCAGGTCTGAATGCAGCAGACTATACAGTCTCAGGTCTGAATGCAGCAGACTATACAGTCTCAGGTCTGAATGCAGCAGACTATACAGTCTCAGGTCTGAAGGAGGCAGACTATACAGTCTCATGTCTGAATGCAGACTATACAGTCTCAGGTCTGAATGCAGCAGACAATACAGTCTCAGGTCTGAATGCAGCAGACTATACAGTCTCAGGTCTGAATGCAGCAGACTATACAGTCTCATGTCTGAAGGAGGCAGACTATACAGTCTCATGTCTGAATGCAGACTATACAGTCTCAGGTCTGAATGCAGCAGACAATACAGTCTCAGGTCTGAATGCAGACTATACAGTCTCAGGTCTGAATGCAGCAGACTATACAGTCTCAGGTCTGAATGAGGCAGACTATACAGTCTCAGGTCTGAAGGAGGCAGACCATACAGTCTCAGGTCTTAATGCAGCAGACAATACAGTCTCAGGTCTGAAGGAGGCAGACTATACATTCTCAGGTCTGAATGCAGACTATACAGTCTCAGGTCTGAATGCAGCAGACTATACAGTCTCAGGTCTGAATGCAGACTATACAGTCTCAGGTCTGAATGCAGCAGAGTATACAGTCTCAGGTCTGAAGGAGGCAGACCATACAGTCTCAGGTCTTAATGCAGCAGACAATACAGTCTCAGGTCTGAATGCAGCAGACTATACAGTCTCAGGTCTGACTCTCCCCATTGGAGTGTTAGAGATTATTTTCCTTTTTTTCCATTTCTGAAAACTCTGCAAAGACAGTTATTTTTAAAACATAAACATTTCACTTTGAGACGTTCTTTTTGTTCTGCCGAAAGGCTCGTTTAGGCTCCAACATAGACAGGGATTCTTTTTGAGCAGCCTATCAGGAAGTGGTTAGCTGTCGAGGGGCTCAGCCATTTATTCCCATTAGTGCTGGTGGTGGAATAACACGTTATTGTTCTTTAGCTGTCTTGGCTGCCAGATGTAGATTACGCTGGCACTGCACAGCTGGAGAGGAACGCTCACCTTGCGTCTCCGCAGCTATACAGTTCTGTCAGAGAGTCTAAAGCATAGCCCAACATCTCCAGACTAGTAGTAATTGGCTGACTAAGTTCACTAAGCATTTTTTTTTTTTGTGAGGAACACTAAGCAAGTTCCTCAGTTTGCATGTTTCGTTAAGAGGGCAACCATGGCTTTCTTCATTGAGAGGTCCCTGACTTTTTGGCACTTCAAATAAAGAGGGAGCCAGTGTAACGGATGTGAAATAGCTAGCTATTTAGCGGTGGTGCACGCTAAGTAGCTTTTCAATCGGTGAAGTCAATTGCTCTGAGACCTTGAAGTAGTGGGGACGGTCTAAAGTTATACTGTTACACCAACACCCCCCCCCCCCCCCCCAAAAAAAAAAGATGTAGAAAATTGTAAGTGGAAGTATAACGTGTTTCGGCAAAACTGCCCATAGGGTCAACAGCCAACCTTGTTCCACCATAATTGAACCACCCAGTGCACACACAAGAGGGTTTTCATAGCTTTACATTTTGTTTAATGGAATAACCAGTTATAATTGTAAATGCACATGTGTATCGATCATGTGAAATGGAGACCCCCAGAGAGAATTAGAAAGTCTTGACACATTCATATTTAATGAGGAATCAGTGAAACTGTACATAATACAGTTTTTCAAAGGCGGTAGAAAAGATGTAGTTATAGTTTATTTTTTATTTTTATCATTGATTGATGTGAATCAAATGGTTAAAGGGGAAACAGGAGGATTTAGGCACTGAGGCCCTTTATTTACATCACCAGAGTCAGATGAACTACAAGATACCATTTCTCTGTCTCGGTGTCCAGTATGAAGGAAGTCAGAGGTAGTTTCTATGTCTCGGTGTCCAGTATGAAGAAAGTTAGAGGTAGTTTCTATGTCTCGGTGTCCAGTATGAAAGAGAGGTAGTTTCTATGTCTCGGTGTCCAGTATGAAGGAAGTTAGAGGTAGTTTCTCTGTCTCGGTGTCCAGTATGAAGGAAGTTAGAGGTAGTTTCTATGTCTCGGTGTCCAGTATGAAATAAAGTTAGAGGTAGTTTCTATGTCTCGGTGTCCAGTTTGAAAGAAAGTCAGAGGTAGTTTCTATGTCTCGGTGTCCAGTATGAAAGAGAGGTAGTTTCTATGTCTCGGTGTCCAGTATGAAGGAAGTTAGAGGTAGTTTCTATGTCTCGGTGTCCAGTATGAAATAAAGTTAGAGGTAGTTTCTATGTCTCGGTGTCCAGTATGAAAGAAAGTCAGAGGTAGTTTCTATGTCTCGGTGTCCAGTATGAAAGAAAGTCAGAGGTAGTTTCTATGTCTCGGTGTCCAGTATGAAGGAAGTTAGAGGTAGTTTCTATGTCTCTGTGTCCAGTATGAAGGAAGTTAGAGGTAGTTTCTATGTTTCGGTGTCCAGTATGAAGGAAGTTAGAGGTAGTTTCTCGAGCCAATACTAACTATGTATATTTTCATGTCTCTTCTGGCTCCAGTGTCATCTCAGGGGATGAAACCTCCATGAATGTGTGTAGCTCTTTACTCAACGCCTTTGTATTCAAAATCTGAACAAGGCAGTTAACCCAATGGCCGTCATTGAAAATAAGAATTTGTTCTTAACTGACTTACCTAGTTAAGTAAAGGTACATTTTGTTTACAAATATATAATAATAATTCATCAATCTGTCCTGGCCTGCAAACATGTGACTTTTTGTTGTCTATTGAAAATCCCTACCAAAATCAGCGTCGATGAACACAAAAGTGATTTACAATGTTTCTCGTCTGTATCTTATTTTACAATTTTTTTCTGGTAAACATTTCCCTCAAGGCCTGGGATTGAAAGGTGGTGTAGTTCAGCTTTTCTGTTGTCATTTGTTACTCTCTGCTTTGTGACTTACAGGATGTGTCTTATACCACATTGTCTGAGTGGGGGAGTTTGCAACAGGCTATATAATTCCTTAGCTGATGGTGACTTCCTTCACCGCCAACGTTTACTCATTACAGAGGACGGGGCGGTCGACAGTGGATGGGAGATAGACTCGAAGCTGTTATCTACGGCATACTTTGCTTCTGAGACACCAGTCCATCAAACTCTCAGGCAATTATCCTGAGAGCAGAGAGGTCAGCGAGCCAGGGAGGCAAGAATGAGCCCGACGGATTGTCTTATCCGATGACCAGAAACACAGAACAGCTGAGAAAACTATTGGGGAGCCTTTTATTTTAGAAATCGTGAGAGTTCAACCTATAGAAGGAGGTCAAAGGTCACAGATTGGACTTTTATTTCACAGATCTCTATTTCACTGATCTCTATTTCACATATCTCTATATCACAGATATTTTACATGTTCAAAGCCGTGCAAGAGAAGCCGGGGGAGAGGGGCTTAGAGAAGTCGGGGGAGTGGGGGCTTAGAGAAACCGTGGGAGTGATGGCTTAGAGACACATAAGATATTCAGGTGTACAGGGGCTGTGTACCTGTTTGATTACATTTAATCATCACAGGTTCTGTCAAGGGAACCTATTGTATTGCAAGCAGTTCGGGAGAGAAGCTGGTCAGATGAAGTAGCAAAGATAATGTAGCACTTTAAAGATAGAGCAATTTAAAGATACAAAAAAAAAAAACTGTTGACTGATACTGCATGTGTTTTTAATCATGAAATAGTGCAACACCCCCCCCCCCCCCCCCCCCCACACACACACACACACACCCATCAGATAGGGAAATGACCCAACACACCTCCAGGCTCTGTAAGGGCTATTTGACCAAGAATAAGAGTGATGGAGTGCTGCATCAGATGGCCTGGCCTCCACAATCACCCGACCTCAACCCAAATGAGATGGTTTGGGATAAGTTGGACCGCAGAGTGAAGGAAAACCAGCCAACAAGTGCTCAGCATATGTGGGTACTCCTTCAAGACAGTTGGAATAGCATTTCTCGTGAAGCTGCTTGGGAGAATGCAAAGAGAGTGCAAAGCTGTCATTAATAATATCTTATGGCTGCAGGGGAAGTATTGAGTGGCTTGGTTGAAAGGTCCTCAGAGGTGCCCAGCGTAAACGGCCTGCTCCTCAGTCCCAGTGTCTGATATTTGCATAGTATTATTACTATTGGATAGAAAACACTATGAAGTTTCTAAAACTGTTTGAATGATGTCTGTGAGTATAACAGAACTCCTCCTTAAATCTGCGTATTCCTTCAAAGCTTAGTTTTCCTGAGTCTGCACAACTCTGCCAGGACCTAGGATCAAGAGAGACGCTCAAGTGTTTTAGTACTATATCTCTTGACACATTGATGAAAATAATCATGGCCTCTAAACCTTCAAGCTGCATACTGGACCCTATTCCAACTAAACTACTGAAAGAGTTGCTTCCTGTGCTTGGCCCTCCTATGTTGAACATAATAAACGGCTCTCTATCCACCGGATGTGTACCAAACTCACTAAAAGTGGCAGTAATAAAGCCTCTCTTGAAAAAGCCAAACCTTGAACCAGAAAATATAAAAAACTATCAGCCTATATCGAATCTTCCATTCCTCTCAAACATTTTAGAAAGGGCTGTTGCGCAACAACTCACTGCCTTCCTGAAGACAAACAATGTATACGAAATGCTTCAGTCTGGTTTTAGACCCCATCATAGCACTGAGACGGCACTTGTGAAATTACATTTTAATGGCATCAGACCGAGGCTCTGCATCTGTCCTCGTGCTCCTAGACCTTAGTGCTGCTTTTGATACCATCGATCACCACATTCTTTTGGAGAGATTGGAAACCCAAATTGGTCTACACGGACAAGTTCTGGCCTGGTTTAGATCTTATCTGTCGGAAAGATATCAGTTTGTCTCTGTGAATGGTTTGTCCTCTGACAAATCAACTGTAAATTTCGGTGTTCCTCAAGGTTCCGTTTTAGGACTACTATTGTTTTCACTATATATTTTACCTCTTGGGGATGTTATTCGAAAACATAATATTAACTTTCACTGCTATGCGGATGACACACAGCTGTACATTTCAATGAAACATGGTGAAGCCCCAAAATTGCCCTTGCTAGAAGCATGTGTTTCAGACATAAGGAAGTGGATGGCTGCAAACTTTCTACTTTTAAACTCGGACAAAACAGAGATGCTTGTTCTAGGTCCCAAGAAACAAAGAGATCTTCTGTTGAATCTGACAATTAATCTTAATGGTTGTACAGTCGTCTCAAATAAAACTGTGAAGGACCTCGGCGATACTCTGGACCCTGATCTCTCTTTTGAAGAACATATCAAGACCATTTCAAGGACAGCTTTTTTCCATCTACGTAACATTGCAAAAATTAGAAACTTTCTGTCCAAACATGATGCAGAAAAATTAATCCATGCTTTTGTCACTTCTAGGTTAGACTACTGCAATGCTCTACTTTCCGGCTACCCGGATAAAGCACTAAATAAACTTCAGTTAGTGCTAAATACGGCTGCTAGAATTCTGACTAGAACCAAAAAATTTGATCATATTACTCCAGTGCTAGCCTCTCTACACTGGCTTCCTGTCAAAGCAAGGGCTGATTTCAAGGTTTTACTGCTAACCTACAAAATATTACATGGGCTTGCTCCTACCTATATCTCTGATTTGGTCCTGCCGTACATACCTACACGTACGCTACGGTCACAAGACGCAGGCCTCCTAATTGTCCCTAGAATTTCTAAGCAAACATCTGGAGGCAGGGCTTTCTCCTATAGAGCTCCATTTCTATGGAACGGTCTGCCTACCCATGTCAGAGACGCAAACTTGGTCTCAACCTTTAAGTCTCTACTGAAGACTCATCTCTTCAGTTGGTCATATGATTGAGTGTAGTCTGGCCCAGGAGTGGGAAGGTGAACGGAAAGGCTCTGGAGCAACTTGCTGTCTCTGCCTGGCCGGTTCCCCTCTTGCCACTGGGATTCTCTGCCTCTAACCCTATTACAGGGGCTGAGTCACTGGCTTACTGGGGCTCTCTCATGCCGTCCCTGGAGGGGGTGCGTCACCTGAGTGGGTTGATTCACTGATGTGGTCATCCTGTCTGGGTTGGTGCCCCACCCCCCTCCCCCCCCTTGGGTTGTGCCATGGCGGAGGTCTTTGTGGGCTATACTCAGCCTTGTCTCAGGATGGTAAGTTGGTGGTTGAAGATATCCCTCTAGTGGTGTGGGGGCTATGCTTTGCCAAAGTGGGTGGGGTTATATCCTTCCTGTTTGGCCCTGTCCGGGGGTGTCCTCAGATGGGGCCACAGTGTCTCCTGACCCCTCCTGTCTCAGCCTCCAGTATTTATGCTGCAGTAGTTTATGTGTCGGGGGGCTAGGGTCAGTTTGTTATATCTGGAGTACTTCTCCTGTCCTATTAGGTGTCCTGTGTGAATCTAAGTGTGCGTTCTCTAATTCTCTCCTTCTCTCTTTCTTTCTCTCTCTCGGAGGACCTGAGCCCTAGGACCGTGCCCCAGGAATACCTGACATGATGATTCCTTGCTGTCCCCAGTCCACCTGGCCGTGCTGCTGCTCCAGTTTCAACTGTTCTGCCTTATTATTATTCGACCATGCTGGTCATTTATGAACATTTGAACATCTTGGCCATGTTCTGTTATAATCTCCACCCGGCACAGCCAGAAGAGGACTGGCCACCCCACATAGCCTGGTTCCTCTCTAGGTTTCTTCCTAGGTTTTGGCCTTTCTAGGGAGTTTTTCCTAGCCACCGTGCTTCTACACCTGCATTGCTTGCTGTTTGGGATTTTAGGCTGGGTTTCTGTACAGCACTTCGAGATATCAGCTGATGTACGAAGGGCTATATAAATAAATTTGATTTGATTTGATTTGATATGGCAGGCAAAAACCTGAGAAGAAATCCAAACAGGAAGTGGGAAATCTGAGGTTGGTAGATTTTCAACCCAGCCCCTATTGAATACACAGTGGGATATGGATAAAGTTACACTTCCTATGGCTTCCACTAGATATCAACCGTCTTTAGAAACTTGAATGAGGCTTCTACTGTGTTGTGGAGCCGGAAGGGAGCTCTTTGAGTCAGTGGTCTGGCAGAGAGCCATGTCCTGTTCCCTCGCATTTCACATGATAGCGACCTGCGTTCCATGGCTCCTCTACAAACATAGGAATTCTCCAGTTGGAACTTTATTGGAGATTTATGATAACAACATCCTAAAGATTGATTCTATATTTGACAAGTTTCTTCGACCTGCAATATAACTTTTTGAAGTTTTTGTCCGACGTTCGGCTGGACCTGCGCGAGCGTTTGGATTTGTGTACTAAACGCTCAAACAAAACTAGCTACTTGGACATAAATAATGGACATTATCGAACAAATCAAGCATTTATTGTGGAAGTAGGATTCCTGAGAGTGCATTCTGATGAAGATTGTCAAAGGGAAGGGAATATTTATAATGTGATTTCTGATTTCTGTTGACTCCAACATAGCGGATAATTGTATTTATTCTATGAGCGCCGTCTCAGATTATTGCATGCTTTGCTATTCCCGTAAAGTTTTGTAGAGATCTGACACAGCGGTTGCATTAAGGAGAGGTAAATCTATATTTCCATGTCTAACAATTGTATTTATCGACATTTATAATGAGTTTTTCTGCAAATATCACCGGATGTTTTTGGAACTAGTGAACTGGCGCCAATTGGAACTAGTGCCAATGTATACTGAGATTTTTTTTTTTATATATATGAACTTTATCAAACAAAACATTAATGTATTGTGTAACATGAAGTCCCATGAGTGTCATCTGATGAAGATCATCAAAGGTTAGTCATTCATTATCTCTATTTGTGTTTTTTATGACTCCTCTCTTTGGCTGGAAAAATGGCTGAATTTTTCTGTGAGTTGGTGGTGACCTAACATAATCATTTCTGGTGCTTTCGCTGTAAAGCCTATTTGAAATCGGACACTGTGGTGGGATTAACAACAAGATTAACTTTAAAACAGTATTAAATACATGTATGTTTGAGGAATTTTAATTATGAGATTTCTGTTGTTTTGAATTTGGCTTCCTGCACTTTCACTGGCTGTTGTCATATCGATCCCGTTAACGGGATCGCAGCCCTAAGAAGTTTTTAAGGCAAAGAGTGGCTACTTTGAAGATTCTCAAATAGAAAATATATTTTGATTTGTTTAACCCTTTTTTTGCTTACTACATAGTTCCATATGTGCTATTTCATAGTTTTGATGTATTCACAATTGTTCTACAATGTAGAAAATAGTAAAAAATAAAGAAAAACCAAGAATGAGTAAGTGTGTCGAAACTTTTGTATCTGTGACCAACATATGTATGTTTATCAAAGCACAGAGGTTGACAAGAAATGGAGCAAGAACAAAATAAAGACGCAAGGTTATCAGGCTGCTGACATACACTGAGTAGCCAAAACACTTACGAACACCTCCTATGACAGACTGACCAGGTGACTCCAGGTGAAAGCTACGATCCCTTATTGATGCCACCTGTTAAATCCACTTCAATCAGTGTAGATGAAGGGATAGAAACAGGTTAAGAGGTTGAGACCTGAGACCTTGAGACCTGGAGTGTGTATGTGTGTCATTCAGAGGGTGAACGGGCAAGACAAAATACTGAAGTGCCTTTGAACGTTGTATGGTTGTAGGTGTCAGGCTCGTTGGTTTGAGTCAAGAACTGCCACGCTTTTTCATGCTCAACAGTTTACAGTTTGTATCGAGAATGGTCCACCAATAAACATCCAACCAACTTGATACAACTGTGGGAAACATTGAATTCAACATGAGCCAGTATCCCTGTGGAACACAGCAACACCTCATAGGGTCCATGCCCAGACAAATCAAGGCTGTTCTGAGAGCAAAAGGGGGTGCGGCTCAATATTATTATTATTATTATTATTATACAATATTACTATTTGTGCCCTCGGAAAAGTATTCAGACACAACCTTGTTCTAAAATGGATTAAATAATGAATGTCCCTCAACAATTTACAAACAATACACCAGAATGACAATGCGAAAACAGGATTTTAGATTTTTTTTGTGCAAATTTACAGTGGTGGAAAAGGTAAAATACTCGCTGAGCCAAAGTCTAAAAGTACGTGGGTTTTAAATGTACTTAAATAACACAATTAAAAGTATAAATCATTTAAAATGTCTTATATTAAGCAAACCAGAAAAACTATTTTCTTGTTGTTTTTTTTGTTTGCCAAGGGCACAGTTCAACACAATCGAAGCATGTATGTTTAGTGAGTCTGCCAGATCATAGGCAGGAGGGATGACCAGGGATGTTCTCTGGATAAGTGCGTGAATTAAACCATTTTCCTGTCCTGCTAAGCATTCAAAATGTAACGAGTACTTTTGGGTGTCAGGGACAATGTAAGGAGTAAAAAGTACATTATTTTCTTTAGGAATGTAGTGAAGTGAAAGTCAAAGTAATAAAACAATTTAAATAGTAAAGTTAGATACCCAAAAAAACGACTAAAAATAATTTTACTTAAGCCCTGCAAATGTATTAAAAATAAAAAAAAACAGAAATACCTTATTTACATAAGGATTCAGACCCTTTGCTATGAGACTCGAAATTGAGCTCAGGTTCAACCTGTTTCCATTGATGATCATCCTTGAGGTGTTTTTACAACTTGATTATAGTCCACCTGTGGTAAATTCAATTGATTGGACATGATTTGGAAAGTCGCACACCTGTCTATATAAGGTCCCACAGTTGACAGTGCATGTCAGAGCAAAAACCAAGCCATGAGGTGGAAGGAATTGACCATAGAGCCCCCCTCCCCCCGAGAAAGTATTATGTCGAGGCACAGATCTGGGGAAGGGTAGCAAAACATGTCTGCAGCACTGAAGGTCCCCAATAACGCAGTGGCCTACATCTTAAAACCAGTTGAGTCTATGGGGGCGCTATTTCATTATTGGATAAAAAAAACGTGCCCGTTTTAAGCGCAATATTTTGTCACGAAAAGATGCTTGACTATGCATATAATTGACAGGTTTGGAAAGAAAACAGTCTGACGTTTCCAAAACTGCAAATATATTATCTGTGAGTGCCACAGAACTCATGCTACAGGCGAAACCAAGATGAAACTTCAAACAGGAAATTAGCAGAATTTCTGAGGCTCTGTTTTCCATTGTCTCCTTATACGGCTGTGAATGCACCAGGAACGAGCCTGCCCTTTCTGTCGTTTCTTCAAGATGTCTGCAGCATTGTGACGTATTTGTAGGCATATCATTGGAAGATTGGCCATAAGAGACTACATTTTCCAGGGGTCCGCCCGGTGTCCTTTTTCTAAATTGGTGCGTAATCTTCAGCTGCGGGCATTTTCTCCTAGGATTCAGAACAGAAAGCACACTTCCACGAACGATATATCATCGAAGAGATATGTGAAAAACACCTTGAGGATTGTTTCTAAACAACGTTTGCCATGTTTCAGTCGATATTATGGAGTTAATTTGGAAAAAAGTTTGGCGTTTTGATGACTGGATTTTCGTTTTTTTTTGGTAGCCAAACGTGACGCACCAAACGGAGCGATTTCTCCTAAACAAATAATCTTTTAGGAAAAACTGAACATTTGCTATCTAACAGAGTCTCATCATTGAAAACATCTGAAGTTCTTCAAAGGTAAATTATTTTATTTGAATGCTTTTCTGGTTTTTGTGAAAATGTTGCCTGCTGAATGCTAACGCTAACGCTAACGCTAAATGCTACGCTAGG
Organism: Oncorhynchus mykiss; assembly: GCF_013265735.2. Classification (NCBI taxonomy): domain Eukaryota; kingdom Metazoa; phylum Chordata; class Actinopteri; order Salmoniformes; family Salmonidae; genus Oncorhynchus; species Oncorhynchus mykiss. Next base: position 5,320,780 of record NC_048565.1, on the reverse strand, counting down.
TAGCTACTGTTACACAAATGATTGTTTTCCTATGGTTGAGAAGCATATTTTGAAAATCTGAGATGACAGTGTTGTTAACAAAAGGCTAAGCTTGAGAGCTAGCATATTTATTTAATTTCATTTGCGATTTTCATGAATAGTGAGCTTGAGGCTGTATTCACGATCCCGGATCTGGGATGGCTAAGTGCTAGAGGTTAAACGGGAAAAGTTTGGAACCAATAAGACTCTTCCTAGAGCTGGCCATCCGGCCAAACTGAGTAATCTGGGGAGAATGGCCTTGCTCAGGAAGGTGACCAAGAACCCGATGGCCATTCTGACAGAGCTCCAGAGTTCCTCTGTGGAGATGGGAGAAACATCCAGAAGGACAACAATTTTTGCAGCACTTCACCAATCAGGCCTTTATGGTAGAGTGGCTAGACGGAAGCCACTCCTCAGTAAAGGCACATGACAGCTCGCTTGGAGTTTGCCAAAAGGCACCTAACATCTCTCTATCCATACGGTGAATCATGGTGGTAGCATCATGCTGTGGGGATGTTTTTCAGCGGCAGGGACTAGGGAGACTAGTCATGATCGAGGGAAAAATGAAAGTAGCAATGTACAGAGAGATCCTTGATGAAAACCTGCTCCAGAGTGCCCAGGACCTCAGACTGGGGTGAAGGTTCCCCTTCCAACATGACAACGGCCCTAAACACACAGCCAAGACATCGCTGCAGTGGCTTCGGGACAAGTCTCTGAATGTCCTTGAGTGGCTCAGCCAGAGCCGTGACATGGACCCGATCGAACATCTCCGGAGAGACCTGAAAATAGCTGGGCAACGATACTCCCCATCCAACCAGATGGAGCTTGAGAGGATCTGCGGAGAAGAATGAGAGTCATACCCAAGAAGAGCTGAGGCTGTAATTGCTGCCAAAGGTGCTTCAAAAAAGTACTGAGTAAAGGGTATGAATACATTTTTTTATATATATATACAATTTGCAAAAAATTCTAAAAACCTGTTTTTGCTTTGTCATTATCGGGCATTGTGTGTAAATTAGAGAGGGGGAAAAACAAGGTCTGCACTCTATGTCTTCACTAGATTCAATAACAAATTAGTAATGGCTCGTATCACAAGCAATACAATTACAACTGCAGTACCCTATTGTAAGTATGTTTGTCATGTCAAAGATCACTTCTGCGCAAGCATGCTACCTTCATGATGCAGACCTCATAAAGCTGACCTCGTAAAGCTGTCCTCGTAAAGCTGGCCTCATAAAGCTGACCTCATGAAGCTGACCTCATAAAGCTGACTTCATAAAGCTGGCCTCATAAATCTGACCTCGTAAAGCTGGCCTCATAAAGCTGACCTCATGAGGCTGACCTCGTAAAGCTGGCCTCATAAAGCTGACCTCATGAGGCTGACCTCAATATGCAGACCTTGTAAAGCTGACCTCATAATGCTGACCTCATGAAGCTGACCTCATAATGCTGACTTCATAAAGCTGGCCTCATAAATCTGACCTCGTAAAGCTGGCCTCATAAAGCTGACCTCATGAGGCTGACCTCAAAATGCAGACCTTGGAAAGCTGACCTCATGAAGCTGACCTCAAAATGCAGACCTTGTAAAGCTGACCTCGTGAAGCTGACCTTGTAAAGCTGACCTCGTAAAGCTGATCTCATAATGCAGACCTTGTAAAGCTGACCTCGTGAAGCTGACCTCGTAAAGCTGACCTTATGAAGCTGACCTCCTAAAGCTGACCTCATAAAGCTGACCTCATAATGCAGACCGTGCAAAGCTGACCTCCTAAAGCTGACCTTCTAAAGCTGACCTCGTAAAGCTGACCTCGTAAAGCTGACCTCGTAAAGCTGAACTCATAATGCTGACCTCATAATGCTGACCTCATAATGCTGACCTCGTAAAGCTGACCTCGTAAAGCTGACCTCATAATGCTGACCTCATAATGCAGACCGCATAAAGCTGACCTCATAATGCTTACCTCATAAAGCGTACATCATAATGCTGATCTCATAAAATGACCTCATCATTTTGACCTCATAAGCTTAATCTCATAAAGCTGACCTCATATTTCTGACATCATAATGCTGACATAATGCTGATCTCATGAAACTGACCTCATAAAGCTGACCTCATAAAGCTGACATCATAAAGCTGACTTTATAAAGCTGACCTCGTAAAGCTGACTTTATAAAGCTGACCTCGTAATGCTGACCCCATAAAGCTGACCTCGTAAAGCTGACCTCATAATGCTGGCCTCATAATGCTGGCCTCATAAAGCTGGCCTCATAATGCTGGCCTCATAATGCTGGCCTCATAAAGCTGGCCTCATAAAGCTGACCTCATGAAGCTTACCTCAAAATGCAGACCTTGTAAAGCTGACCTCATAATGCTGACTTCATAAAGCTAGCCTCATAAAGCTAGCCTCATAAAGCTGGCCTCATAAAGCTGGTCTCATAAAGCTGGCCTCATAAAGCTGACCTCATGAAGCTTACCTCAAAATGCAGACCTTGTAAAGCTGACCTCATAATGCTGACTTCATGATGCAGACCTTGCAAAGCTGATCTCATAAAGCTGACCTCATGAGGCTGACCTCGTAAAGCTGGCCTCATAAAGCTGACCTCATGAGGCTGACCTCAAAATGCAGACCTTGTAAAGCTGAGCTCATAATGCTGACCTCATAAAGCTGACCTCATAATGCAGACCGCATAAAGCTGACCTCATAATGCTTACCTCATAAAGCGTACATCATAATGCTGACCTCATAAAATGACCTCATCATTTTGACCTCATAAGCTTAATCTCATAAAGCTGACCTCATAATGCTGACTTCATGATGCAGACCTTGTAAAGCTGATCTCATAAAGCTGACCTCATGAGGCTGACCTCGTAAAGCTGGCCTCATAAAGCTGACCTCATTAGGCTGACCTCAAAATGCAGACCTTGTAAAGCTGAGCTCATAATGCTGACCTCATGAAGCTGACCTCATAATGCTGACTTCATGAAGCTGGCCTCATAAATCTGACCTCGTAAAGCTGGCCTCATAAAGCTGACCTCATGAGGCTGACCTCAAAATGCAGACCTTGGAAAGCTGACCTCATGAAGCTGACCTCAAAATGCAGACCTTGTAAAGCTGACCTCGTGAAGCTGACCTTGTAAAGCTGACCTCGTAAAGCTGATCTCATAATGCAGACCTTGTAAAGCTGACCTCGTGAAGCTGACCTCGTAAAGCTGACCTTATGAAGCTGACCTCCTAAAGCTGACCTCATAAAGCTGACCTCATAATGCAGACCGTGCAAAGCTGACCTCCTAAAGCTGACCTTCTAAAGCTGACCTCGTAAAGCTGACCTCGTAAAGCTGACCTCGTAAAGCTGAACTCATAATGCTGACCTCATAATGCTGACCTCATAATGCTGACCTCGTAAAGCTGACCTCGTAAAGCTGACCTCATAATGCTGACCTCATAATGCTGACCTCGTAAAGCTGACCTCGTAATGCTGACCTCATAATGCTGACCTCATATTGCTGACCTCATAATGCTGACCTCATAATGCTGATCTCATAAAACTGACCTCATAAAGCTGACCTCATAAAGTTGACTTTATAAAGATGACCTCGTAATGCTGACCCCATAAAGCTGACCTCGTAAAGCTGACCTCATAATGCTGACCTCGTAATGCTGACCTCATAAAGCTGACCTCATAATGCTGACCTTGTAAAGCTGACCTTAAAATGTAGACCTCATAAATCCTACCTCATAATGCTTATCTCATAATGCAGACCTCATAAAGCTTACATCATAATGTTGACCTCATAATGAAGACCTCATCATGTTGACCTCATAATCTTGACCTCATAAAGCTGATCTCATATTTCTGACCTCATAATGCTGACATAATGCTGACCTCGTAAAGCTGGCCTCATGAAGCTGACTTTGTAAAGCTGAACTCATCAGGATGACCTCATAAAGCTGACCTCATAATGATGACCTCATAAAGCTGATCTCATAAAGCTGACCTCATAATGCTGACCTCATGAAGCTGACCTCATGAAGCTGACCTCATAAGGCTGACCTCATGAAGCTGACCTCTTAAAGCTGACTTCACAATGCTGAACTCGTAAAGCTGACCTCACAATGCTGATCTCATAAAGCTGACCTCATGAAGCTGACCTCATAAGGCTGACATCATGAAGCTGACCTCTTAAAGCTGACTTCACAATGCTGAACTCGTAAGGCTGACCTCATAATGGCGAACTTACAATGCTGACCTCATAAAGCGGACCTCACAATGCTGATCTCATAAAGCTGACCTCATGAAGCTGACCTCATAAAGCTGACCTCATAAAGCTGAACTCACATTGTATTAAAAATAAGAGGTCTGCATTGGGGAGCTGACTAAGGGCTTCTGCTGCTGGCCACCGTGTGTTTTGATCGAACTCTCCCCGGCCTCGTCAAACGTAGGTCGCCCCCAAACGTAGGTCGTAGGTCGCCCCCCCAAACGTAGGTCGCCCCCATCAGGTTATTGGTGAACTTAGCCACACCCCCGTTCACTGCAGATTTTTCGTGTACATCAGTCTGTCTCCCTACAAGTCAGGTTCAGGAGTTTAAGGAGGCCGCCGGTGGATTTAATAACCTGGCTAATAAACCAGCAGCTGGTGACCTTACGATGGGCGATACAGCCTCCAAACGGCGAAGCCCCCAATCTGGTCCTAGTGTCATGGCAGCTGAATATTTGGTCACGGTGTCATGGCAGCTGAATATCTGGTCCCAGTGTCATGGGAGATGTATACGCCACAGTGGAGGTGCTACCAGTGAACCACTCAGGGTTCCCTGAAACCCTGAGTAGTAAGGACGACTTGTAATTGTTTCTCCATGCGCTGGAGAAAAAGGTACGGAGGTTCACCCCTCCTACATTCGTCCAAAATCCTTCTTTTTTTTCCAATGCATTTTATGTCCTCATTTACAATGCCAAATTCTTTCAGTCTTTTTTTTTTGTGATGGATGATGGGAAACACCCAGTTCTTGTAAAACTGGTCTCCGCTGAACCAGATCACTTTTTTTGCCCCTTTGAAGATGTGATATTCTCCATGTGACATTCTCCTGTGTCATATCAGTCTCATTCTAAAACCTACCGTCTGTCTCTGCCTGCTCAATTTAGCCCCATTCTCGTAACCGAGGGACTTGAAATCTCTAGATTATCTTTTTTAGATATCTTACTTACCATAAATACAGTACATGACATGAAATGCCTTATTAAACTTTTATTGTGTAAACTTGACTCCCACTCAAAATGTCTCCTAAATGTAGCTGGCACTGCTCATTAAACTGAAATGTGTATAAACTAGGGTACAGGAGACGCTGTTTACGTTGACTCGACCAGAACAATCTCACATCTCCATTCCATTCTTCCACCGGATTAATTGGGGTAATTGTCTTGTGTTAGCAACACAAGGTAAATCCAGGCTCCAGAGGAGTCTGAACCAGCCAACCTGGCAGCCAGGAACGATTGGCATCTGGCTGGAGCGCCGTGCAGCCGTCGCTGTGACGAAACAACCAGACCTGCATTCTTGGTAATTGTAGACAGCTTAGCTGGTTTCAAATATCTGAGTGAGTTGGCAAAAAAATGTGTTTTTTAAAAAAAACTGCTGCCGTGGCAGCTTTACTTCCTGTTTTGTTTACGTCCTGGTTAAACTGTGTTTAACCTGGATTTTATTGATGTATTTCCTTCTATAATGTAATATAATTGTCTTATTCACATTCTCTCTCTAGCGCACTGTTACATCTGATGGTCTTTTGGCAGTGTTGTGGAGATATGTCAACTACAGGGCAGGGCCTCTATCAACGACTCAGCACTTCCTATAAAACACTCACTCTGGACTAGTGACCATTAGAGTGGCCATCTATCAGTGAAGTGTGGGGGGGGGCTTGCAGGACCCCCTGATGACATATGAGGGACACCCAAGGGATCCCCCACACCAGGACCACCTCTCGTGACTTATGACCTCATCCCTCTGAGTCCCGTCATTGTCCTGCTTAACCCTGACCTCAGCTGCCAGCGTTTACATGCACTCTGTTGGAAGAGGAAAGGAAAGGGAAATGGTCTCTTTATATTATCACACATTTCTATCAATCTCTTTTGCTGAAAATGTCCTCTTTTGCTGCAAATGCCCTCTTAGTTTGTAGCACATGGCGTGAAGGGAAAAGTTATGTTGGATGTGGACGTTTGAATGTTGTACTTTCCCCAAAGCTGCAATATGTGGAATATATTGGGATGCAAAGCATTCAGTGCATCATATTCAGTGACTGTAATCTGTTGATTATCACTAATTGGATTCATTTGAAACAGTGGGATGCATTACAGTCAATGGCAATCCTCAATGACTTCATTCATTTTTTTTTAGGGTGATGGTTTGAGGAATAAATGCAAACCGTAAGGCTTTTGGTTGAAAATGAAAGAAAGCTGCTATTTCAAAAAAAAAGAAGAAGAAGAAGTTTTAAACGTAATCAAGATGCCTCTCCACACTTCCACACAGACATCTGGTAAATATTGACGGCTGCCGCCTCCAACGTCCTCTTCAACCGCTGGGCTCTTCAAAAAAATACACAAAAAAGGGAGAGAACGCAAACTCTGTTACTTACCCCCCCCCCACACCCCCCCCCCCCCCCCCCCCCCGCCTCCTCTCCCACCCCTCATGAATAACTTCCCCATTGTCTCTCTTGTTGGTCTGAAAAATAAGGCCGGGGGGGGGGGGGGGGGGGGGGGGGGTGGAAGACTAAGGGCTCTATCCAATCTGGAAAGCTGAACCGTTACAGATTCTGTAATAGAAATGTAAAAGTCCATCTCTAATTTAGGCTTTGTACGCAGCGTGTACCTGCTAAAAAAAAAGGAACATTTCCTTTTAAAATGTCAGCCGTTCCAGTCAAGATGGGAAAGAGAAAGATGGGAAAGAGAAAGAGGGAAAGAGAAAGATGGGAAAGGGAAAGATGGGAAAGAGAAAGAGGGAAAGAGAAAGATGCGAAAGAGGGAAAGAGAAAGGTAGGAAAGAGAAAGAGGGAAAGAGAAAGATGGGAAAGAAAAAGAGGGAAAGAGAAATATGGGAAAGAGAAAGAGGGAAAGAGAAGGTAGGAAAGAGAAAGAGGGAAAGAGAAAGATGGGAAAGAGAAAGAGGGAAAGAGAAAGAGGGAAAGAGAAAGATGGGAAAGAGAAAGAGGGAAAGAGAAAGATGAGAAAGAGGGAAAGAGAAAGATGGGAAAGAGAAAGAGGGAAAGAGAAAGATGGGAAAGGGAAAGAGAAAGAGGTAAAGAGAAAGATGAGAAAGAGGGAAAGAGAAAGAGGGAAAGAGAAAGATGGGAAAGAGAAAGGTATGAAAGAGAAAGAGGGGAAGAGAAAGGTAGGAAAGAGAAAGAGGGAAAGAGAAAGATGGGAAAGAGAAAGAGGGAAAGAGAAAGATGGAAAGAGAAAGAGGGAAAGAGAAAGAGAAAGAGGGAAAGAGAAAGAGTGAAAGAGAAAGAGGGAAAGAGAAAGATGGGAAAGAGAAAGGTAGGAAAGAGAAAGAGGGAAAGAGAAAGATGGAAAGAGGGAAATTAATTTATGCAATGTGGATAGAATAAAACTTTAAAGTACATAAATGGTACAGGAGAAAACACAGACGGGCAATCAGCCTGGCAGGTCAAGTGATCCTACATCCATCACATGTTCTACTTCAAAATCCCATTGTCCCTTTTGAATCCTATCACCCCCCCCCCCCCCCTTCCCTCGAATGAGCTTCATTAGGATTTAAGACCATACTGAGTATGTTTTGGTTAGACTAAGTGGTTGGCTATGTGCATTTTGGAAGCCACCAATGCCCGTGGGACTCGTTGAAGCATTTGCGATTGATCCATTTCCATGACTGCTGCAACACTTAACAGTGGTCAAACGTTGCCAGAGAAACAATAGTCCTTTTTTCACTGTGGGGAGATCCTGATTTGAGGAATGTGACCTTGTGGTTGACAGGGAACCACAAACTTTACGATCCCCTTTCCACCCTTCTCCAATTTTTTTTCTCCATTTCAACTACATTTGTTTTTCATTTGAGAAAAAAAAAAAAAAAATCTCTGTTTCTTCTTCTGTGAAAACACAGTGTCCCAGGAGGCGTTTGAACTGGCTAGTATCATTGCAGCCAGGTCACATTGTGATGATCTCAACTCACAATATCAGACACCCTGCCTGCAGAAAACAGTGGGTGATTTGTGACACAGGAGATACCCTGCATTGTCCTTTCTTCGTAAAAGTTCCAGCCCTGCACATTGTATCTGTGGATAGATAGCATACATTTTACACACTATTGTGGATGGATGGACAGACAAGGTTCATGCACGAGTGAATACAGGCAGATGAACAACAGAATGAAACATGATCTATGCTAGGCGAAGGAAACGCACACAGTGGATAACATTGGCAAGCTGTGTCTTCCAGATGTACGCTATGAGAAAAGCAAGAACATGGCAGTACAGAATCACTGCCCTGGAAGGAGGTCATTATTGTAATGACGTTTTAACAGAAACAACAGTTTTACCGGTTGAAATAAGCAAATTTCGGAAAATTTAAAATTATTATTTTTTTGTATTTATTTAATTAGTCAAGTAAGTTAAGAACAAATTCTTATTTACAATAACACTGGACCAATTGTATGTCCGCCCTATGTGACTCCCCATTACACAGCCTGGAATTGAACCAGGGTCTGTAGTGATACCTCTAGCACTGAGACGCAGTGCCTTAGACCTCTGCGCTGGTCGGGAGCCCATGACAATTTTGTTAAAAAAAAATGTCTCTAGACAACACATTTAAAGGTTTTGCATCAATCCCATGGTTAAAACAGACCTGCATGCATGATTATGTGTGTTATACCACATTCTGCATTCATGTTTAGGGGGATGTATCCTCAATAAGAGGGTAGTGAACGAAGCCAGAGTCTTGCTAATCGTTTAGGGGGATGTATCCTCAATAAGAGGGTAGTGAACGAAGTCAGAGTCGTCCTGATCGTTTAGGGGGGTGTATCCTCAATAAGAGGGTAGTGAACGAAGCCAGAGTCGTCCTGATCGTTTAGGGGGGTGTATCCTCAATAAGAGGGTAGTGAACGAAGTCAGAGTCGTCCTGATCGTTTAGGGGGGTGTATCCTCAATAAGAGGGTAGTGAACGAAGCCAGAGTCATCCTGATCGTTTAGGGCGGTGTATCCTCAATAAGAGGGTAGTGAACGACGCCAGAGTCGTCCTGATCGTTTAGGGGGATGTATCCTCAATAAGAGGGTAGTGAACGACGCCAGAGTCGTCCTGATCGTTTAGGGGGATGTATCCTCAATAAGAGGGTAGTGAACGACGCCAGAGTCGTCCTGATCGTTTAGGGGGGTGTATCCTCAATAAGAGGGTAGTGAACGACGCCAGAGTCGTCCTGATCGTTTAGGGGGGTGTATCCTCAATAAGAGGGTAGTGAACGACGCCAGAGTCGTCCTAATTGTGGCTCTAACAACTTTGTTGAACTATTGCTCCATTATACTAGTTTAGGGGGAAATTATTATCCATATATTCTCACAGACTGACCTGCCAATGGCATGTATGAACAAAGAATTTACATAAATTGCAGAGAAGTGTGCAATTATTCCAGTGCTGAGACGATCCTAATTATTTTGACTCAAAGACATATTTCACGTTTCATATTTTTGGATCATTTAAACAGAAGATTGAGGTCCAAACGAGAGAAGTGTTTTAGAGGTTAAGTAATGGAGTCCAGGGAGTAGTCTTGAAACAGTACATTTTTTTTACAACTGTTGTGATACACTGATGATAATATGGTGTATGTGGCTCCGCTCTGACCTTTGACCTCATGCAGTGGAGACAGGATGTTGACAGTAAAACCAAACAAGTTGTACCTATGGATGATACTTGTGTGCACCTCCAACTGAGAAAAGTCACCCTACTGAAGTTGACATTTAAGCGGTTAGGGTAATGGTTAGGGTTTAGGGTAGGTGTAACGATGTGTTTTGAGAGTCTGGAAGCAAGTTCAGGGAGTGAGTGTTTTAATAAATAAACACAACATAATACAAAATAAGAAACACAAACAACACACAGACATGAAACAGAAACAATATCACCTGGGGAAGGAATCAAAAGGGAGTGACAGTATATAGGGAAGGTAATCAAGGAAGTGATGGAGTCCAGGTGAGTCTGATGACGCGCAGGTGCGCATAACGATAGTGACAGGTGTGCTCCATAACGAGCAGCGTGGTGACCTAGAGGCCGGAGATGGAGCACACAGTGACAGTAGAGAATTTCCAAGGAACCAACTTTAGCAGTTACCCATCCCACTGTTGAGAGGATTTGGGATTTGTACATATATTTTAGGATTTGGGGGTTTTAGGTTAGGATCAGGCAACGTAATAGCTATAGTGATGGTTCAATGTCATAGCATGGTTAGGTGATCTAAGCAGAAAGACAAGTACTCTACATTACCAAAAGTATGTGGACACCTGCATGTCGAGCGACACGTTCCAAAATCATGGGCATTAATATGGAATTGGTCCACCCACCTTTACTGCTATAACAGGCCTCCAGTCTTCTGGGAAGGCTTTTCACTAGATGTTGGAACATTGCTATGGGGACTTGCTTCCATTCAGCCAAAAGAGCATTAGTGAGGTCGGGCTCTGCAGTCGGCGTTCCAATTCATCCCAGAGGTGTTCGATGAGGTCGAGGTCAGGGCTCTGTGCAGGACAGACAAGTTCTTCCACACCGATCTCAACAAACCCTGTCTGTATGGACCTCGCTTTGTGCACGAGGGCATTGTCATGCTGAAACAGGAAAGGGCCTTCCCCAAACTGTTGCCACAAAGTTGAAAGCACAGAATGGTCTAAAATGTCATTGTATGCTGTAGCGTTAATATTCCATTCACTGGAACTAAGCGGCCTAGCCCGAACCATGAAAAACAGCCCCAGACCATTATTCCTCCTCCACCAAACTTTACAGTTGGCACTATGCATTCGGACAGGTAGCGTTCTCCTGGCAGCCGCCAAACCCAGATTCCTCAGTTGGACTACCAGATAGTGAAGCGTGATTCATCGCTTCAGAGAACCATGGATCCAGAGCTCAATGGCGGCGAGCTTTACACCACTCCAGCCTACACGTAGCATTGCGCAAGGTGATCTTAGGCTTGTGTGCGGCTGCTCGGCCATTGAACCCCATTTCGTGAAGCTCCTGACAAACAGTTACTGTGCTGACGTTGCTTCCAGAGGCAGTTTGGAACTCGGTGGTGAGTGTTGCAACCCGAGGACAGACGATTTTTACACGCTACACGCTTCAGCACTCGGCGCCATCCCAATCTGTGAGCTTGTGTGGCCTACCACTTTGCGGCTGAGTCGCTGTTGCTCCTAGACGGGTCCACGTCACAATAACAGCACTTAGCCGAATCCACCATTTTGAAGGGTTGTCCACATACTTTTGTATATATAATTGATATTGTGATTAATATTATCGATCGATCGATTGATTGATTTTATAAATATCATTCCACTCATTTATTCTATTCCCTTTATGTAAGAACACTACATCTACAAGAAGCCAGCAGCAGTGCAAAAAACCAACGCTGGAGACATTTGAGCTTATAGGATGTTGTATTGAAAGATATGGCCATAGATCACCTTTACGGTAGTGTGGGTTAGTTTATATCCAGAAATAGCTAGATACGAGAAATTATAGAGTTCGGGAAGAAGTATTTTTTTCCAACGTTCTAATGCTGCGGTTGCCAGTGACAACCCATTCCGACGTTGTTTATTTGTCAAACCCATCCATGAAAACGAACAACATAGTGCCTTTGGTTACATATAAATTGCCATGTTGTTTTAATGGCTGCAGGTTTGTAGCTGTGAAGACAAAGAGGGTGGTTCTCCTGGTTACCTTGGTTAAAACTGATGAAACAGTGTCTATTTAGACTTTAACGGTGAAACAACTAACCGCAAGAATAGAATCAAATAGATGTGCGCTGCTTCCTGTGGTTATGTTTCTACTTATTCTCAATGTTTTTCTTTGACAAATCACCTTTGTAGAGGAACATGCTCCGCGGCAGAGAGGAGCTCTCTCTGAACATACAGCACGGAGGAGCTTCCCCACATATCCCACGCGGGAGACGTGTTAAGGTGCAGGCAGTTAATCACGAACACGATGGAGACAGATGTTGAGAATGTTCAGAGTTCTCTCTCTTTGTGCCACTTTCAAACTCATCCCACATTCATTCTCCTCGACTGTCTCTTGTTCTTCTGTCTTCCCTTGCCTCTGTGTCTTGTTCTCCTGTCTTCCCTTGCATCTGTGTCTTGTTCTCCTGTCTTCCCTTGCATCTGTATCTTGTTCCTCTGTCTTCCCTTGCCTCTGTCTCTTGTTCCTCTGTCTTCCCTTGCCTCTGGCTCTTGTTCTCCTGTCTTCCCTTGTCTCTGTCTCTTGTTCTCCTGTCTTCCCTTGCCTCTGGCTCTTGTTCTCCTGTCTTCCCTTGCCTCTGTCTCTTGTTCTCCTGTCTTCCCTTGTCTCTGTCTCTTGTTCCTCTGTCTTCCCTTGCCTCTGTCTCTTGTTCCTCTGTCTTCCCTTGCCTCTGGCTCTTGTTCTCCTGTCTTCCCTTGTCTCTGTCTCTTGTTCTCCTGTCTTCCCTTGCCTCTGGCTCTTGTTCTCCTGTCTTCCCTTGTCTCTGTCTCTTGTTCTCCTGTTTTCCCTTGCCTCTGGCTCTTGTTCTCCTTGTTCTCCTGTCTTCCCTTGTCTCTGTCTCTTGTTCTCCTGTCTTCCCTTGCCTCTGGCTCTTGAGTTCATCGTTGTGCATTCTTTTCAACCCGTCACTGGCTTCCGTATTCTGTCTCTTTGACGATGAGGGGGGGGGGGGGGGGGGGGTGGTGAATTTCCTGTTGATGTCTCCCATAGTTTCCTTTCTTTTTCCCCTTTGGTCATTTCTCATTCCAGATAAAAGTGACCTGCTTCAATTCCTCATACCGTGCGGTCAGGGGGCTCATCACGTTCAGTTTACTTAAACTTGTTTAATCTCTTGTTGTTTTCAAACCATAATACTCTTCTCTCTATTTTAATATGGTACAATAACACAATCTTTGCTTAGCAGGCACTTTTCAAATGCAGTATGCATAGTTAGGGTTTTACACCTTTTTCCATTTACCCAGCTGGAAAATTACTAGAGCAATAGAAGCCACACTAAGAACATAACAGTCAATGTGTAAGCTAGCCATTGGCATCAATATGTCGGCTAGCCATTGGCATCAATATGTCGGCTAGCCATTGGCATCAATATGTCGGCTAGCCATTGGCATCAATGTCACTACCATAAATTCTGTGCAGTACTGTAATGTCACGTTGAGACGTTTAACACATTGTCCAGCAGTGTTAAGATATGATGCCCCCTTGCAGACCTATGCCGTGTATAGTCCACTTGGAACACGCCCAATATATTCCTGCTTGACTAGGCTTTGGTCACATGACATCTCACTTTTTTAAGGTGGGGGACGTAGAACAGGCCATGCAGTCGCTAACGATGCGTCAGAGCTAATGGATTTGTCCCAGGCGTCCGAGAAACAACAGACCCGGAGATGAAATGGATGGGGAGTGTTCAGAACCTCTCTCCTTCGTCTTCATTTCATCTCAAAGGGAAGGGCGTGTTCAGAACCTCTCTCCTTCAAGAGAAGAAGAGAAAAAATGTGAGCGAGCGAGGAACGTTTCACATCTCACCTCATCCCCGACACAGCTTCCATCCATCATCCGTGGCAGCCTAAATCCCCCTCTTTCACTCCACAAAGGGAGGAGACTGAGTTCATAATTAAGGGGGCTTTATTAAAGAAAATTGAATTCTTTACAAGGGAGATAATTGACTGGAAAGGAGCCACTGTGTCTTCGTTTGGTTTTGTCTTCATTCTGTCTTTTGAAACCTTTATGGTTTCTGGTTGTTTTCTTCTGTTTTGAACATTGGTTGGGTCTTGTGAATACATGTGGCGTAGACCAAAGGGCCTCAGTCTCAAGCCAGGGACTAGAGTCAGGTTTCAAGCCAGGGGTCAGTGTGAGAAATCTGGGGGAAAGGCAAGGAAAGGTGAGGGTACATACTGGGGTTAGCCAAAAAGGGCCAACAAATAAGGGCTATCAGACTTCTTTAATTGGGTCTCTAATGTCGTAACAAAATCATCATTCAAGTAAAACAAATGTACAACCGGCGTAATAAAACAACGAGAACGAATTCAATGTAAAGTTAAAGCTCTGCTTTAATTGTAGTAATTATTTTATGATAAAATACATGTGATTGCATCATCGAGGGGGGAGGGGCCAACCTGGTTGGGAACCAGATGCTCAGCGAGGGTTTCTGCTCTCTCTTCTCATGTTCAGCTCATAAAAAGGGAATAAAATTGTGTTGCGAGGCTGAAATAGAGGTTTATAACAACCCAGGACTAGAACTCCTCTTTGTCTTGACCCCATCAAAAACTTTACCTCTTCCCTGCCCACTATTATATATATTGTTGTTCTGAGTTAATAAAAGTGCAGTTGTGTTAGTTTTTTTGTTGTTGCTGAAATGACAACAAAGCCTTCTAATGAATTGTATAGAGCCCAGGGCTGAATCCTGCTTCAACAAAGCCTTCTAATGAATTGCACAGAGCCCAGGGCTGAATCCTGCTTCAACAAAGCCTTCTAATGAATTGCACAGAGCCCAGGGCTGAATCCTGCTTCACTTTTAATGCTCTAGCATTTTACTCTTTAAACGATTGAGAGATTTTGTGTCATACACAGATTCTGTGTACTAGAAATATTTAGCAATGACATTGAATATTATATGACATGACTATATGTATATTCTGTGCCCTACAGCCTGGCGTTGAACCGTGACCACTCATTCTCAGTCAAATAGGTTCAAGGGGACTAAATATGTTGTAACAAACAAATACACAGGTTTAAGATGTGTTTATTGGTTATGGAATAATCAGCCACGCGAGTACAATACAGTCGAGTAGAATACAGTGGATTAGAATACAGTTGAGTAGAATACAGTCCAGTAGAATACAGTCGAGTAGAATACAGTCCAGTAGAATACAGTCCAGTAGAATACAGTCCAGTAGAATACAGTCCAGTAGAATACAGTCGAGAAGAATACAGTCGAGTAGAATACAGTCCAGTAGAATACAGTCCAGTAGAATACAGTGGAGTAGAATACAGTGGAGTAGAATACAGTCGAGTAGAATACAGTCCAGTAGAATACAGTCCAGTAGAATACAGTCCAGTAGAATACAGTCCAGTAGAATACAGTCCAGTAGAATACAGTGGAGTAGAATACAGTGGAGTAGAATACAGTCGAGTAGAATACAGTCCAGTAGAATACAGTCGAGTAGAATACAGTCCAGTACAATATTGTCGAGTAGAATACAGTGGAGTAGAATACAGTGGAGTAGAATACAGTCGAGTAGAATACAGTCCAGTAGAATACAGTCGAGTAGAATACAGTCCAGTAGAATACAGTCCAGTAGAATACAGTCCAGTAGAATACAGTCGAGTAGAATACAGTCGAGTAGAATACAGTCCAGTAGAATACAGTCCAGTAGAATACAGTCCAGTAGAATACAGTGGAGTAGAATACAGTGGAGTAGAATACAGTCGAGTAGAATACAGTCCAGTAGAATACAGTCGAGTAGAATACAGTCCAGTACAATATTGTCGAGTAGAATACAGTGGAGTAGAATACAGTGGAGTAGAATACAGTCGAGTAGAATACAGTCCAGTACAATACAGTCGAGTAGAATACAGTCGAGTAGAATACAGTCGAGTAGAATACAGTCGAGTAGAATACAGTCCAGTAGAATACAGTGGAGTAGAATACAGTCCAGTAGAATACAGTCCAGTAGAATACAGTCGAGTAGAATACAGTCGAGTAGAATACAGTCGAGTAGAATACAGTCCAGTAGAATACAGTCCAGTAGAATACAGTCCAGTAGAATACAGTCCAGTAGAATACAGTCCAGTAGAATACAATTCGAGTAGAATACAGTCCAGTAGAATACAGTCGAGTAGAATACAGTCCAGTAGAATACAGTCCAGTAGAATACAGTCGAGTAGAATACAGTCGAGTAGAATACAGTCCAGTAGAATACAGTCCAGTAGAATACAGTCCAGTAGAATACAGTCCAGTAGAATACAGTCCAGTAGAATACAGTCCAGTAGAATACAGTCGAGTAGAATACAGTCCAGTACAATACAGTCGAGTAGAATACAGTCCAGTAGAATACAGTCCAGTAGAATACAGTCCAGTAGAATACAGTCGAGAAGAATACAGTCGAGTAGAATACAGTCCAGTAGAATACAGTCCAGTAGAATACAGTGGAGTAGAATACAGTGGAGTAGAATACAGTCGAGTAGAATACAGTCCAGTAGAATACAGTCCAGTAGAATACAGTCCAGTAGAATACAGTCCAGTAGAATACAGTCCAGTAGAATACAGTGGAGTAGAATACAGTGGAGTAGAATACAGTCGAGTAGAATACAGTCCAGTAGAATACAGTCGAGTAGAATACAGTCCAGTACAATATTGTCGAGTAGAATACAGTGGAGTAGAATACAGTGGAGTAGAATACAGTCGAGTAGAATACAGTCCAGTAGAATACAGTCGAGTAGAATACAGTCCAGTAGAATACAGTCCAGTAGAATACAGTCCAGTAGAATACAGTCGAGTAGAATACAGTCGAGTAGAATACAGTCCAGTAGAATACAGTCCAGTAGAATACAGTCCAGTAGAATACAGTGGAGTAGAATACAGTGGAGTAGAATACAGTCGAGTAGAATACAGTCCAGTAGAATACAGTCGAGTAGAATACAGTCCAGTACAATATTGTCGAGTAGAATACAGTGGAGTAGAATACAGTGGAGTAGAATACAGTCGAGTAGAATACAGTCCAGTACAATACAGTCGAGTAGAATACAGTCGAGTAGAATACAGTCGAGTAGAATACAGTCGAGTAGAATACAGTCCAGTAGAATACAGTGGAGTAGAATACAGTCCAGTAGAATACAGTCCAGTAGAATACAGTCCAGTAGAATACAGTCGAGTAGAATACAGTCGAGTAGAATACAGTCCAGTAGAATACAGTCCAGTAGAATACAGTCCAGTAGAATACAGTCCAGTAGAATACAGTCCAGTAGAATACAGTCCAGTAGAATACAATTCGAGTAGAATACAGTCCAGTAGAATACAGTCGAGTAGAATACAGTCCAGTAGAATACAGTCCAGTAGAATACAGTCGAGTAGAATACAGTCGAGTAGAATACAGTCCAGTAGAATACAGTCCAGTAGAATACAGTCCAGTAGAATACAGTCCAGTAGAATACAGTCCAGTAGAATACAGTCCAGTAGAATACAGTCGAGTAGAATACAGTCCAGTACAATACAGTCGAGTAGAATACAGTCCAGTAGAATACAGTCGAGTAGAATACAGTCGAGTAGAATACAGTCGAGTAGAATACAGTCGAGTAGAATACAGTCCAGTAGAATACAGTCCAGTAGAATACAGTCGAGTACAATACAGTCCAGTAGAATACAGTCCAGTAGAATACAGTCCAGTAGAATACAGTCCAGTAGAATACAGTCGAGTAGAATACAGTCCAGTACAATACAGTCGAGTACAATACAGTCCAGTAGAATACAGTCGAGTAGAATACAGTCCAGTAGAATACAGTCGAGTAGAATACAGTCCAGTAGAATACAGTCCAGTAGAATACAGTCGAGTAGAATACAGTCCAGTACAATACAGTCCAGTAGAATACAGTCGAGTAGAATACAGTCCAGTAGAATACAGTCGAGTACAATACAGTCGAGTAGAATACAGTCCAGTACAATACAGTCGAGTACAATACAGTCAAGTAGAATACAGTCCAGTAGAATACAGTGGAGTAGAATACAGTCGAGTTAAATACAGTGGAGTAGAATACAGTCAAGTAGAATACAGTCCAGTAGAATACAGTCCAGTACAATACAGTCGAGTACAATACAGTCGAGTAGAATACAGTCCAGTACAATACAGTCGAGTACAATACAGTCGAGTAGAATACAGTCCAGTAGAATACAGTGGAGTAGAATACAGTCGAGTTAAATACAGTGGAGTAGAATACAGTCAAGTAGAATACAGTGGAGTAGAATAAAGTCCAGTAGAATACAGTCGAGTAGAATACAGTCTAGTAGAATACAGTCGAGTAGAATACAGTCGAGTAGAATACAGTCCAGTAGAATACAGTCCAGTAGAATACAGTCCAGTACAATACAGTCGAGTACAATACAGTCGAGTAGAATACAGTCGAGTAGAATACAGTGGAGTAGAATACAGTCGAGTTAAATACAGTGGAGTAGAATACAGTCAAGTAGAATACAGTGGAGTAGAATAAAGTCCAGTAGAATACAGTCGAGTAGAATACAGTCTAGTAGAATACAGTCGAGTAGAATACAGTCGAGTAGAATACAGTCCAGTAGAATACAGTCCAGTAGAATACAGTCCAGTACAATACAGTCCAGTAGAATACAGTCCAGTAGAATACAGTCCAGTAGAATACAGTCCTGTAGAATACAGTCCAGTACAATACAGTCGTGTACAATACAGTCGAGTAGAATACAGTTGAGTAGAATACAGTCGAGTAGAATACAGTCCGGGGCAGAACTGATTGATTTACTGTAAGAGCGTAAGCCATGCATAATTCATGTTAACCTGCTGTCTCTTCCTATATAGATGAGCAAATCCCTTTCAAACACAAGGCTGAGAGGCTGAGAGATGTCAAGAGAAACACTACTTAAAAAACCTTTAAAAAGTAAAGCAGGAAATGAAAAAAGGAGTTAGGTAATCAATCATGACCATGCATTCCCGAGCTGAGGGGTCAGGGTGGGGTCAAGAGCCGAAAGGTCAGGGCCGATGGATGGCGAGGCACAGCTGTGTGCAATGAGTAGCCCATCGGGTTGCCACTGGATGACCCCTCGAGTCACCACTTCCCCAAACTTTCTATCCATGACACATCTGGGCCACATAGGAGCTCTGTAGCAGACGCATATCAGAAAAACAGAGAAACACTTCTCTTCGTGTAATTAACCCATTCCTTCTCGAACCAACGTCTCCTCCCCTTTCATCTACACTGATTGACGTGGATTTAACAGAGTGACATCAATAAGGGATCAAAGCGTTCACCTGGATTCACCTGTTCAGTCTGTTCCCATGGAAAGAGCGGGTGTTCCTAATGTTTTGTCCACCCTGTGTACGTCTCTGTTGTCTCTCAGGAAATGTAACGGGTGAGGTGTCAGTGATGATTTAAGGGCGACCAAAAGGGAATTTGAAAGAAAGGGGAAGTGGAACGAAGGAATCATACAGGTCCTGGTTTTTGGGAAAGTCAATCGATTTAAAAGTGTGTTTCAAATTCCATAAATTATAAATTATATTGATCAAAGCCGCAGGGGGGAGGGTTCCCATAAGATAGTCTGAACGGTTGGAAGGACATGAACCGCGTGATGAATCACCATGGCCTCATCGCTCATACGGGGTGACCACCAGTCAAATTAAATACAATTGTATTTATTACGTTGCTTGGTAAACAACAGGTGTAGTAGACTAACAGTGAAATGCTAACGGGTCCCTTCCCAACAATGCAGAGAGAAACATAGATGTAATGGAAATACAATAACACTGAGAATAAATATACGATGAGTAACAACAACTTGGCTGTATACATGCGGTACCAGTACCTAGTCCATGTGCAGGGGTACGATGTAATTGAGGTAGATATATGGGTAGGGGTGAAAGTGACTAGGCAACAGGATAGATATTAAACAGTTTGGAGCAGAAGTATTTGATGAGTCAAAAAGGGTCAACGTAGATAGTCTGGGTAGCTATTGGTCAACTACATCCTAAGGAATACGGTTTTGACATTTCGGTCCTACATCTAGGAGGAGATACAGTGCATTCTGAAAATTTTGCAAACATTTCTAAAAAAAACAAACAATTTTTTTGCTTTGTCATTACGGGGTAATGTGTGTATATTGATGTTTGTTTAATCAATTTTCGATTTACGGTGCAACGCAACAAAACGTGGAAAAACTCAAGGGGTATGAATACTTTTCCGATTGCACTGTATCAGAAAGCTCAGGAATTATTTTCTTTTTTTGGACACATATTTAACCTCTTACCTTTTTTTGGACACATATTTAACCTCTTACCTTTTTTTGGACACATATTTAACCTCTTACCTTTTTTTGGACACATATTTAACCTCTTACCTTTTTTTGGACACATATTTAACCTCTTACCTTTTTTTGGACACATATTTAACCTCTTACCTTTTTTTGGACACATATTTAACCTCTTACCTTTTTTTTGACACATATTTAACCTCTTACCTTTTTTTGGACACATATTTAACCTCTTACCTTTTTTTGGACACATATTTAACCTCTTACCTTTTTTTGGACACATATTTAACCTCTTACCTTTTTTTGGACACATATTTAACCTCTTACCTTTTTTTGGGCGCACAGCTGTTGTTGCCTACCCTCAGCGCAACTGTGTGTGTGTGGGGGGGGGGGGGGGCTGTCAGGAAGTCCAGGATCCAGTTGCAGAGGGAGGTGTTGAGTCACAGGGTCCTGAGCTTAGTGATGAGCTTGGAGGGCACTATGGTGTTGAACGCAGTCTCAGGACCTTTGACCTCACCACTCTCTCTCTCTCTGTGTGTGTGTGTGTGTGTGTGTGTGTGTGTGTGTGTGTGTGTGTGTGTGTGTGTGTGTGTGTGTGTATGTGTGTGTGTGTGTGTGTGTGTGTGTGTGTGTGTGTGTGTATATATATTCATTCAAGCTTCCTTTCTATAGCAAGTGTGTGAGTGTATATGCATCAGAGGAGGCTGGTGGGAGGAGCTATAGGAGGATGGGCTCATTGTAATGGCTGGAATGGAACGACATCAAACATGACGTAAACTACATGTTTGACTCCATTCCTCCTATAGCTCCTCCTACATAGCCTCCTCTGATACGCTGTGTCTGTCTTCCTGACCTCGTCTACTCTCCAGACGCGAGCTCAAAGCCCACCAATTAACCAGCAGCCAGCTCCCTTCTCCTCAACTGCATCATTACCATAATATATTGGATTTATCAAACAGCCCGCCGTGCTTGTTCTTTCCCTCCACCTGTTAGTGATGCACTCAAACCCCAAATGCAAACGAGGCCTTGGGCCCAGCTGAGCTGGGAGATGCATCTTCAATGTCTGTGGAGCAGATGTCTCCCCTCTCCCGAGACCCTATCTGAGAGGAATCAATAAATAAGGCATCTCTGTGCAGATGGATGTGGTGAGGAGGAAGTGAAGGAGAAAAGGACAGGATCCTGATCAGTTCCTGTCAGGTTGGGTAAGGGGGATGCGAGGAAGGAGGAAGGAGGAAGAGAGAGAGAGAGAGAGAGAGAGAGAGAGAGAGAGAGAGAGACAGAGAGAGAGAGAGAGAGAGAGAGAGAGAGAGATGCTGTGAGCATGTAAACAGGCCCAACTCCCACTCTTTCACTAGCCCAAGCCAATGGCATGTACCAGATGCTCAGCAGGCTCTGCTCACAATTATTGGCCTGAGGCCAAACCACACGACAAACAACATTGGACACATTATGGAGCACAAAGCCTTCACTATCTCATCCTGGAATATCCAAGGCCTGAGGTCATCTGCCTTTGGCCTAAAGAGCAGGAACCTGGACTTCACCATAGAAAACTGAAATACAGACATTGTCATCCTACAAGAAACTCGGTAAAGAGGAGACGTACACACTGGTTGCCCTCTAGGTTACAGAGAGCTGGTAGTCCCATCCACCAAACTACCATGTGTAAAACATGGTATAGAGGAGACGGACCCACTGGTTGCCCTCTAGATTACAGAGAGCTGGTAGTCCCATCCACCAAACTACCAGGTGTGAAACAGGGAAGGGACTCAGGGGGTATGCTAATTTGGTATAGAGCAGACCTAACTCACTCGATTAAATTAATCAAAACAGCAACATTTTACATCTGGCTTGAAATGAATAAGGAAATTATCTAAACAGAGAAAAATGTCCTCCTGTGTTCTACCTATATCCCCCAACTAGAATCCCCATATTTTAATGAGGACAGCTTCTCCATCCTGGAGGGGTAAATCAATCATTTCCAGGCCCAGGAACATGTCTGTGGTGACCTACATGCCAGAACCGGACAAGAACCTGACAGCCTCAGCACACAGGGGGACAAACACCTACCTGGAGGTGACAGCATTCCCTCCCCCATATGACCCCCTAGACACAACTATGACAACTTAACCAACAAAAACGGGTCACAACTCCTCCAGCTCTGTCGCATGCTGGGTATGTACATAGTCAATGGTAGGCTTCGATGGGACTCCTCTGGTAGGTACACCTACAGCTCTGTTACATCCTGGGTATGTACATAGTCAATGGTAGGCTTCGAGGGGACTCCTCTGTTAGGTACACCTACAGCTCTGTTACATCCTGGGTATGTACATAGTCAATAGTAGGCTTCAAGGGGACTCCTACGGTAGGTACACCTACAGCTCTGTTACATCCTGGGTATGTACAGTACATAGTTAATGGTAGGCTTCAAGGGGACTCCTATGATAGGTACACCTACAGCTCTGTTACATCCTGTGTATGTACATAGTCAATAGTAGGCTTCAAGGGGACTCCTATGGTAGGTACACCTACAGCTCATCTCTTGGCAGTAGTACTGTAGACTACTTTATCACTGACCTCAACCCAGAGTCTCTCAGAGCGTTCACAGTCAGCCCAATGACCTCCACCCAGAGTCTCTCAGAGCGTTCACAGTCAGCCCACTGACCTCTACTCAGAGTCTCTCAGAGCATTCACAGTCAGCCCACTGACCTCAACCCAGAGTCTCTCAGAGCGTTCATAGTCAGCCCACTGACCTCAACCCAGAGTCTCTCAGAGCGTTCACAGTCAGCCCACTGACCTCAACCCAGAGTCTCTCAGAGTGTTCACAGTCAGCCCACTGACCTCAACCCAGAGTCTCTCAGAGCGTTCACAGTCAGCCCACTGACCTCAACCCAGAGTCTCTCAGAGCGTTCACAGTCAGCCCACTGACCTCAACCCAGAGTCTCTCAGAGCGTTCCCAGTCAGCCCACTGACACCCCTATCAGACCACAGCAAAATCACAGTCTACTTAAACAGAGCAATACTCAATCATGAGGCATCAAAGCCAAAGGAACTGAGTAACATTAAGAAATGGTATAAATGGAAGGAATGTAGTGTGGAAACCTACCAAAAAACATTTAGGCAACAACAAATTCAATCCCTTTTAGACAACTTCCTGTACAAAACGTTCCACTGTAGTAGTGAAGGTGTAAACTTGGCAGTAGAACATCTTAACAGTGTATCTGACATCTCAGCTTCCCTATCAAATCTAAAAATGTCAAATAGAAAACTGAAATTTAACAACAATGACAAGTTGTTTGATGAAGAATTCAAAAACCTAAGAAAGAAATTGAGAAACCTGTCCAACAAAAAAGAGACCGGGAAAACCTGAGTCTACACCTTCACTATGGTGAATCACTAAAACAACACAGAAATACACTACGGAAAAAACTACAGTAATCAGCTCAATGCAATTGAAGAATCCATAGACTCTAACCACTTCTAGGAAAACTGGAAAATACTAAATAAACAACAACACGAAGAGTTATCTATCCAAATGGAGATGTATGGGTAAACCACTTCTCCAATCTTTTTGGCTCTATAACAAAGAACAAACAGAAAAAACATATACATGATCAAATACAAATCTTAGAGTCAACTATTAAAGACGACCAGAACCCACTGGATTCTCCAATTACCTTGAATGAACTACAGGACAAAATAAAAACCCTGAAAGGCCTGTGGTGTTGATGGTATCCTCAATGAAGTTAAAAATATACAAACAACACATTTCAATTGGCTGTACTAAAACTCTTTAACATCATTCTTAACTCTGGCATCTTCCCCAATATTTGGAACCAAGGACTACCAAGGATCACCTCAATCCAGAAAATTGGAGATACATTTGACCCCAAAACTACTGTGGCACATGTGTGGCACCGCAACCTTGGGGAAAATCCTCTGCATTATCATTAACAGCAGACTTGTACATTTCCTCAGTGAAAAAAATGTACTGAGCAAATGTCAAATTGCCTTTTTACCAAATTATCATACAACAGACCACGTATTCACCCTGCACACCCTAATATACAAACAAACAATCCAATTGAATTTAGAAAAAGCCTTTGACTCAATTTGGCATGAGGGACTGCTATACAAATTGATTGAAAGTGGTGTTAGGGGTTAAACATACAATATATATAAAATACATGTACACAAACAACAAGTCTGCTCAAGAGCGGCAGCTAACACATTAGCAGATTATGAGGTGGTGAGAGGAGGTGGGAGTGGAGAGGGACGGGATCTTCATGAGCCGAACCTATTGAGCATTTGGAGTGGTGTGTGAGCCAATAGAGAGTCCCAAACAGAGATGTGTGATAGGTCTTAAGGCCGAAGCGACCAATAGCGGTGCAGCCAAGTCGAGCGGCAGCCTGAGCCCTCTTGCCAATTGTCAGCCTCTCTTCTCTCTCTCTTTCTCCCTCTCAGTGTGCCCACACAAGCTATTTAAAGAGCTCGACCTGCGGCGACACGGAAGACAATGCCAGCAGGTGTGAGAGAGAGAGAGAGAGAGATGGAGAGAGAGAGAGAGAGAGAGAGTGGAGAGAGAGAGAAAGAGAGAGAGAGTGGAGAGAGAGAGAGAGAGAGAGAGAGAGGGAGAGAGAGAGAGAGAGAGAGAGAGAGAGAGAGAGAGAGAGAGAGAGAGAGGGGGGGGGGGGGGGAGAGAGAGAGAGAGAGATAGGGAGAGAGGGAGAGGGAGAGGGAGAGGGAGAGAGAGAGAGAGAGAGAGAGAGAGAGAGAGAGAGAGAGAGGGAGAGAGAGAGAGGGAGAGGGAGAGAGAGAGAGAGAGAGAGAGAGAGAGAGAGAGAGGAAGGAAGGAAGCTGGGCACACTGCAAGTCTCAAGCAAGGGACACAGACCAGATGCCATGCCGTTAATACCAAGAGTCCCGGTGTTTCCAAACATAATTAAATCAGAGGCCGTCAAGTGGAAAAGTAGTTACGTGTTACGCATAAGGGGGGGGGATGTGATATTTGTTGGGAGGGGTGCCCCATGCATATCCTGTGGACACAGCAAAGTCAGCAGTACTTCCACTCTTGGTTTAAAGAGGAAGTCAAACATGTCCAATGTCTGGTCCTAGTGGACTTTATACTGGTTCAGATCTACAATTTTACAGAAATAACTATCTGAATCAGATGATTAAACTTCTTTACTCGGAATTACTTGAGAGACTGTCAATGTGACCAGTCAGCAGCAGGTGAAAACAGATGCCTGTTTGGAGCCTGAGAGGCCTAAGTGTGTGTGTGTTTGCGTGTGTGTGTGTGTGTGTCTGTGTGTCTGTGTGTATGTCTACGTGTGGTATGCCTCAGAGGCAGCAGATTTGGGATACCCAGCTGGCACTCTGGGTGATCCGAGCAAGGCACCTCAGATCAAAAGGAGAGAGGCGGGGACGTGGTGGGGATGGATGGAGGGAGGGAGGGACACTCTAGCCTGAGAGAGAGAGAGAGGAAAAGAAAGAGAGAGAAAAAGAGAAAGGGAGAGACATAATATGACATTTGAAATGTCTTTATTCTTTTGGAACTTCTGTGAGTGTAATGTTTACTGTTCATTTTTATTGTGTATTTTATTTTTGTTATTTATCTACTTCACTTACTTTGGCAATGTTAACATACGTTTCCCATGGTAATAAAGCCCTTGAATATAATTTAATTGAGGGGGGGGACCACCCCAGGCATGATGGGAAGTAAAATGAGCTGTAGAGCTGGCCCTGAGTGCCCTGTAGTTCCCCGGCCAATTAGCATGCCTCAACTTGACCATTTTTAATGGCCCATAATGTTACCCAAAAAATACACATATGATGTGTTAGAGAGTCTGCAATATTATTTTGGTTTGTAACAGAACATATCTTGTGTTACAGTTATGTGTCACTCTCTGGGGTGATGTTTCCCCTAAGGTGCAGACCTACAATCAGTATCACCTCACCCAATCAAATCTAATCAAATTGTATTTGTCACATGCGCCAAATACAACAGGTGTTGACCGTTGCGTGAAATGCTGAATTACAACAGGTGTTGACCTTTGCGTGAAATGCTGAATTACAACAGGTGTTGACCTTTGCGTGAAATGCTTACTTACAAGCCCTCAACCAACAAGCAATTTTAGGAAAATAGAGTTAAGAAACAATTTATTAAATAAACTAAAGTAAAATGAATAAATAAATAAAAGTAACACAATAAAAGAACAATAATGAGGCTATGTACAGAGTGTACCGGTTACCGGGTCAATATGCAGAGGTAGAGGCTAGTCGAAGTCATTTCTATTTTTGTTGATCAAATAAAAGCTTTGAGTTTACAAGCAGCTTTGAGTTCTGCGGGACGTAGAGGTCATTTGTGGTTCATTCTTTTTGATAGTCTTTAATAAAGAAATGTTTTGGTTATCCTGACCTGTACAGCTTGTATTAAAGTGGTCCATAATGGGCTATTAGCAGGACAGTAGACGTTCGCCAACACCTCTCTGTATTTGGATACTTTGTGCAGGGACATTGATCAGCATTAAAATCTTAATGGCTGGGGCCCTCTCGAGTGGCGCAGCGAGCGGTCTAGGACACTGCATCGCAGTGCAAACTGTGTTGCTACAGATACTGGTTCGATACCCGTGCCGGCAGCGACCGGGAGACCCATGAGGCGACGGTAGGCTTCTGGTTTCTCTCCCTCTAAAAACAGAAAAAAATAATTCAAAATAACAAACTGGATTTATTTACAAATTAGTAATAATGTCTAAACCCCATGTTCTCGCTCACTTTAAGTTATTTGAAAACAAAATAATCTTCAAAATACCGTTGTTGTTTTAACAAAAATTATGATTATTATTATTAATTAATTTAGAATGATGTAAAAGCCCCTTAGATATTCACAAGCGTAGCTGGCTGTGAATTCTGCAAACAATGTTTCTAGGATGTGCTGTTAACAGGACAATATATATTGGTCATATTGGTCATGGCTCCCGAGTGGCTCACAATAGGATTGCCTTGCAGTTCTCCAACTTTATCCACTGAGATAGCGGTGGGCGCACGAGGTTCAGGGCACGAGTTCAGGGGGCACGGGGAGAGCCGCAGAGCAGCGCACAGGAGACGGAACTAGCCCATGGGGAAATGGGGAGGAAGAGGAAGGGGGAATGGGGGTGGACCCTCACCCCGCCCCACTGGGTAGCACAGAGCAACACTTAAAGGGGCATTGCACTAATAATGACGCTGACTAGGGAAACGTTCCGGTGTTCTTGGTGCCTGTCTGCACGTTCAAACTAAACAATGTAACTAATAATGGAGCTGACTAGGTAAAGGTTCCGGTGTTCTTAGTGCCTGTCTGTACGTTCAAACTAAACAATGTAACTAATAATGGAGCTGACTAGGTAAAGGTTCCGGTGTTCTTGGTGCCTGTCTGTACGTTCAAACTAAACAATGTAACTAATAATGGAGCTGACTAGGTAAAGGTTCCGGTGTTCTTGGTGCCTGTCTGTACGTTCAAACTAAACAATGTAACTAATAATGGAGCTGACTAGGTAAAGGTTCTGGTGTTCTTGGTGCCTGTCTGTACGTTCAAACTAAACAATGTAACTAATAATGGAGCTGACTAGGTAAAGGTGCCGGTGTTCTTGGTGCCTGTCTGTACGTTCAAACTAAACAATGTAACTAATAATGGAGCTGACTAGGTAAAGGTTCCGGTGTTCTTGGTGCCTGTCTGTACGTTCAAACTAAACAATGTAACTAATAATGGAGCTGACTAGGTAAAGGTTCCGGTGTTCTTGGTGCCTGTCTGTACGTTCAAACTAAACAATGTAACTAATAATGGAGCTGACTAGGTAAAGGTTCCGGTGTTCTTGGTGCCTGTCTGCACGTTCAAACTAAACAATGTAACTAATAATGGAGCTGACTAGTTAAACGTTCCGGTGTTCTTGGTGCCTGTCTGTACGTTCAAACTAAACAATGTAACAAATAATGGAGCTGACTAGGTAAAGGTTCCGGTGTTCTTAGTGCCTGTCTGTACGTTCAAACTAAACAATGTAACTAATAATGGAGTTGACTAGGTAAACGTTCCGGTGTTCTTAGTGCCTGTCTGTACGTTCAAACTAAACAATGTAACTAATAATGGAGCTGACTAGGTAAACGTTCCGGTGTTCCTAGTGCCTGTCTGTATGTTCAAACTAAACAATGTAACTAATAATGGCACGAAAAATGCCCCTTTGATATTAATTGTGAGGATATAAATTTATAAATATGAAAGCGCTAGACCTCTCACTAAAGGCGTCAGTCGAAAGAAATACTTCAATCGAAAATGACATGAGAAGCGCACATTTGTAAATCCCAAACTATAAAAGTATTTGGAAAGGTAGATAAAAATAAAAATGATTTGTGACATTGTGGTTAAAATAAAGAATGTAAACAAGATCTAAACAATATACTTTGTTTTTATTTACAGTAGTGATGGACAGCTGGAGGCATTTTGAAAACAGGTTTTGAAACACTTATTTTTCACAAGTGCACTGTCGCAGGTGTGGCACTATTAGGGTCTGTAGGGTTGAAGGTAAAAGATTGGTAGAATTCATCATTGTCTAATTGACGGTAGGCTTCTGTCACATATTTGTCTTTACTCCACACTACTGTGGAGCCAAATGTATTTAGTGTGGCATTCTGGACGATGGGACAAAAAGTGGACTTGGGCTTAAAAGGTGTTTTAGAGGGAACAGAAACTACATGATCTGAAACACTGGCGTCTGTAGTTGGAGAGATGTTTTGCTTGTACCAGGCCTTCAGATATAGATTCCTGTAAAAACTAAATAGGTCAATCTTTGTATTAAATTCATTAGTTGAATATGTGGGGGCAAAGGACAGTCCTTTAGACAATACCCTTATGCAATCATCAGAAAGGGGTTCTCCAGAAATGCCTGGAGAATCACAGCCTTGTTCCTGTCCTGCTCCGTGTGGTTGGATAGTCTTGATATCTTCCTCCCTCTCCGTGTTGGCCACTTCCTAGTCCTCTCCCTCTCTTGTTGAGGATCCTTCCTGACTCCTCTTCCTGATCTAAAAAATATTGGGAGGAGCTGGCCTCTGAGTGTCTCGGGTGATCCTCATCGTCACTGCTTGTAAAGTTAAAAGAAACAGATCTAGGCTTCCTTCTCTGCGCATGGGATTCTGAATTATTGCGTGTTGGTTTTCTCCAGGCAAATACCATCTCTATAGTCTACTTCAACTCTTCTAAATTGTCTTAGCTTGTCTTGCTTCAATGTCAGAGTGAATGTGTCTACTTTCTCTTTCAAGATCTCATCACATCGTGCTTTGTTAGAATTGTCACTGTGTTCTGTGATTTTCCTTTTTACTTGTTCAATTTCTGTTTGTACTATTTGTTTGTCCTTTTTAGATTCTTCTATTAGAAGTAGCATTGTTGAGAATAGCCTCCCATGTATCTCTAAATTCAGGATTTACCTTGTGCTCCATTAGCTGGAAACTTCATAATACGGAGTCCTCTGGGGATTCGGCCTTTCCTCCAATAGTCAGACAAGGTGATAGAATTGAGGTCAAGTTTGGTATCTTTCTCCATCAGGTGTTGCAAGTCTCTGTAAACCTTAAGTCACTTATTCAATGAGAAAAGTTGAATTTCCCTTCGGACACAATCTTGTGGATGTCGGGTTTGATGGATAGATGTGATTTTGATGTGCAGGCAGTCCTTCAATTGACTTATGTGAAAGCCGGTTCCTGTCGCGAGTCTATATTGCGTTCATAGAGGAAAATGAGGACTTGCAGGTGTAAGTCGATCCAAACATTGTTAACACATAAAATGCCAGTTTCTTTATTGTACTGTATTCCTCTGAGCATGCCACCCACAACACACACTCGGCACTCCTGAGCGCATCCCTGCTTTGGCTCGATGTCTGGAATTCAATCAGCTCAGTTTGAATTGCGGACTCATCCAGAGAGGCTATAGTTTTCTTAGCAAGAGAGGAGTACTCTCCACCTGAGGTGACTGTGAGAGGATCACGTACAAACGCAATGATATCTATAGGCATGCTGTAGTTGTAATGAATACTCAGGGGAAAAAGGTGTAGATTCACACGCAGAGCGCGGCAGGGGTTTATTTCGCCTTCGCGGAAGGCAGGAATCATGGTCACATGCAGGCAAAGGTCATACACAGGCAGGCAAAGGTCATACACAGGTAGGCAAAGGTCATACACAGGCAGGCAAAGGTCATACACAGGTAGGCAGGCAAAGGTCATACACAGGTAGGCAGGCAAAGGTCATACACAGGTAGGCAAACAGGCAGGAATCAAAACTAGGACAGAAGGCTATAACTGTTTCTCACAAACGAGCTAGGAAAAGTCTAAACAAACAATGCCTCACAAAGGCATAAACAGAACGAACTGAACTAAATAAGGAGCTGATGAGACCAGGTGAGTAACTAACACAGGTGAAATCAATGAATACAAATGAAAGACATGGACCCAATACCGGTCTTCAGGCCCGTAACCTTCTCAGTCCACTAGATAGTGGATGCGACCTCTCAGGCATTTGGAATCAAGGATGGCCTGAACGGCATAGGCATAGGTTCCCCTCTGACATCCAACGGTGGGGGCGCACTGCGGGGTTGAGACTGAAGGATGACGAGGACTGTACGTGACCGGTTTTAACAGAGACACATGGAAGGATGAGGAGATTTTATGACGATGGGGTAACTGGAGGCGATACGTCACATGGTTGATGTGATGGGTTATCTTGAAGGGACCAATGAAGCGAGGACAGAACTTTTTGCAGAGGAGGCGGAGCCAGATGTCTCTGGTAGAGAGCCACGCACGCTGTCCGGGGTGAAACAGTGGTGTAGGTCGGCGGCGTCTGTTGGCAAAGCGTTTCTGGGTATTAGAAGCTTCCTGCAGATGCCGGTGAGTGGTCTCCCATACCCGCTCACTACGCCAAAACCAGTCGTCAACAGCTGGGACAGTAACAGGCTCAGCCTCCCAGGAAGCTAGGGGGGGTTGGTAACTAAGTACGCACTGAAACAGAGTAAGGCGGAGTGATGAATACTCCAGTGAGCAAGTCAATAGCACAGTCCCATAGGTGATGTGGTGGCAGAGTGGAGGCCTTGATTTTTCTGAAGACAATGCTGCACTGGGTGTAATCAGATTGTATGTTGGGTGGCACTGCAGAGGCAGAGTCCTCAATGGTGGTGGCTCTGCAGGGTAGGCTTAGACAACTGGTTAGGCAGGTAGAAGACCCGGACAGTAGTTCACCTTGTCGACACGAGATGGCAGGGTCGTGAGGACAAAGCCAGGGGTGTCCGAGAATGAGTGGCTGTTTGGGGGATGAGAGTTCCATGAGTTGAATGGTTACGGTGTGGAAGACTCTAATCTGGAGGATGACACGCTGTCAGATGCGTAATGAACCCTGTGCCCAATTGCTACCCATCCAGGGTGTTAATCATCAGGCTTTGATGATTTGAATCAGGTGTGTAGTGCTAGAGAAAAAAACAAAAATGTGCCCCCCTTTGGGCCCCCAGGACCAGGATTGAGAACCACTGCTCTAGAGAGATGGGGCATATTGAACATGATCCAGGTCTCTAGAGAGAGGGGGCATATTGAACATGATCCAGGTCTCTAGGGAGAGGGGGCATATTGAACATGATCCAGGTCTCTAGAGAGAGGGGGCATATTGAACATGATCCAGGTCTCTAGAGAGAGGGGGCATATTGAACATGATCCAGGTCTCTAGAGAGAGGGGGCATATTGAACATGATCCAGGTCTCTAGAGAGAGGGGGCATATTGAACATGATCCAGGTTTCTAGGGAGAGGGGGCATATTGAACATGATCCAGGTCTCTAGAGAAAGGGAGCATATTGAAAATGAGCCAGGTCTTCAGAGAGAGGACGCACATTAAACATGATCCAGGTGTCTAGAGAGAGGAGGTATACTGAACATGACCCAGGTATTCTCTAGAGAGAGAACGCATGTTAAACATTATCTAGGTATTCTCTAGAGGGAGGAGGCATATTAAACATTATGTAGGTATTCTCTAGAGAGAGGAGGTAAACTGAACATGACCCAGGTATTCTCTAGAGAGAGAACGCATGTTAAACATTATCTAGGTATTCTCTAGAGGGAGGAGGCATATTGAACATTATGTAGGTATTCTCTAGAGAGAGGAGGTAAACTGAACATGACCCAGGTATTCTCTAGAGAGAGAACGCATGTTAAACATTATCTAGGTATTCTCTAGAGGGAGGAGGCATATTGAACATTATCTAGGTATTCTCTAGAGGGAGGAGGCATATGGAACGTGACCCAGGTCTCTAGTGAGAGAACGCATATTAAACTTTATCCAGGTATTCTCTAGAGAGAGGAGGCATATTGAACATGATCCAGGTCTCTAGAGAGAGGGGGCATATTGAACATTACCCAGGTCTCTAGAGAGAGGAGGCATATTGAACATTACCCAGGTCTCTAGAGAGAGGGGCATATTGAACATTACCCAGGTCTCTAGAGAGAGGGGGCATATTGAACATTACCCAGGTCTCTAGGGAGAGGAGGCATATTGAACATGATCCAGGTCTCTAGAGAGAGGGGCATATTGAACATTACCCAGGTCTCTAGAGAGAGGAGGCATATTGAACATTACCCAGGTCTCTAGAGAGAGGAGGCATATTGAACATTACCCAGGTCTCTAGGGAGAGGAGGCATATTGAACATGATCCAGGTCTTCTCTAGAGAAAGGGGGCATTTGAGAGGATCCTGACTAAATGCCACTGTAGCTACCCCCAATGCAGTCTGGAAAGGATTAATGTTTCTTTAGACAGTGTAACCAGTCACTAGTTGAGTCAGAGGACATCAGTGCTCCAGTGGAAGGAAACTAAGTGTAATGACAGGGAAGGAGAAGATGATGGTGTGAGCCCGAATGGGACCGCTTGTTCTAACATTGTAACACGAGGTAAATCCTGGGGGACCAGCATACCTTTTCCATTTAATAAAATGTCTGATTTAAACGATAGTCTTCAAATTTTACTGTATTACTGTAATCCCACAGTAAGCTTTACTCTAACCCTAAACCTAACCAAAACCATAGCATAGCAACGGAGTTTAACCCTAAACCTAACCATAGCATAGCAACAGAGTTTAACCCTAAACCTAACCATAGCATAGCAACAGAGTTTAACCCTAAACCTAACCATAGCATAGCAACAGAGTTTAACTCTAAACCTAACCATAGCATAGCAACAGAGTTTAACCCTAAACCTAACCATAGCATAGCAACAGAGTTTAACCCTAAACCTAACCATAGCATAGCAACAGAGTTTAACCCTAAACCTAACCAGAGCAGAGCAACAGATTGGAATACAGATGAATTTGTTTTATTAATAGTTTGACTCTTGTGCGTCTGGATGTCATCTATAGGATACTAAGAAAATACAGTTTGACACGCTGGATTATTGACATATTGAGTTAGTCCACTCTAATCTCCAATGGAACACAAAGCATATTGAGATAGACCACTCTAATCTCCAATGGAACACAGAGCATATTGAGTTAGTCCACTCTAATCTCCAATGGAACACAGAGCATATTGAGTTAGTCACTCTAATCTCCATTGGAACACAGAGCATATTGAGTTAGTCCACTCTAATCTCCAATGGAACACAGAGCATGTTGAGTTAGTCCACTCTAATCTCCAATGGAACACAAAGCATATTGAGTTAGTCCACTCTAATCTCCAATGGAACACAAAGCATATTGAGTTAGTC
This sequence comes from Oncorhynchus mykiss, assembly GCF_013265735.2. Classification (NCBI taxonomy): domain Eukaryota; kingdom Metazoa; phylum Chordata; class Actinopteri; order Salmoniformes; family Salmonidae; genus Oncorhynchus; species Oncorhynchus mykiss. The sequence continues at coordinate 5,286,835 of NC_048565.1, read as the reverse complement.
CACTCTAATCTCCAATGGAACACAGAGCATATTGAGTTAGTTCTCTTTAACCTCCACTGGAACACAAAGCATATTGAGTTAGTCCACTCTAATGTCCACTGGAACACAGAGCAAAGCATGTTGAGTTAATCCACTCTAATCTCCAATGGAACACAGAGCATGTTGAATTAGTCCACTCTAATCTCCACTGGAACACAAAGCATGTTGAGTTAATCCACTCTATTCTCCAATGGAATACAGAGCATATTGAGTTAGTCCACTCTAATCTCCACTGGAACACAGAGCATGTTGAGTTAGTCCACTCTAATCTCCACTGGAACACAGAGCATGTTGAGTTAGTCCACTCTAATCTCCACTGGAACACAAAGCATGTTGAGTTAATCCACTCTAATCTCCAACGGAACACAGAGAATATTGAGTTAGTCCACTCTAATCTCCACTGGAACACAAAGCATGTTGAGTTAGTCCACTCTAATGTCCACTGGAACACAGAGCATGTTGAGTTAGTCCACTCTAATCTCCACTGGAACACAGAGCATGTTGAGTTAGTCCATTCTAATCTCCACTGGAACACAGAGCATGTTGAGTTAGTCCACTCTAATGTCCACTGGAACACAGAGCATGTTGAGTTAATCCACTCTAATCTCCACTGGAACACAGAGCATGTTGAGTTAGTCCACTCTAATCTCCACTGGAACACAAAGCATGTTGAGTTAGTCCACTCTAATCTCCACTGGAACACAGATCATGTTGAGTTAGTCCACTCTAATGTCCACTGGAACACAGAGCATGTTGAGTTAGTCCACTCTAATGTCCACTGGAACACAGAGCATGTTGAGTTAGTCCACTCTAATGTCCACTGGAACACAGAGCATGTTGAGTTAATCCACTCTAATGTCCACTGGAACACAAAGCATGTTGAGTTAATCCACTCTAATCTCCAATGGAACACAGAGCATGTTGAGTTAATCCACTCTAATCTCCACTGGAACACAGAGCATGTTGAGTTAGTCCACTCTAATCTCCACTGGAACACAAAGCATGTTGAGTTAATCCACTCTAATCTCCAATGGAACACAGAGCATGTTGAGTTAGTCCACTCTAATCTCCACTGGAACACAGAGCATGTTGAGTTAGTCCACTCTAATCTCCACTGGAACACAGAGCATGTTGAGTTAGTCCACTCTAATGTCCACTGGAACACAGAGCATGATGAGTTAGTCCACTCTAATGTCCACTGGAACACAGAGCATGTTGAGTTAATCCACTCTAATCTCCAATGGAATACAGAGCATGATGAGTTAGTCCACTCTAATCTCCACTGGAACACAGAGCATGTTGAGTTAGTCCACTCTAATGTCCACTGGAACACAGAGCATATTGAGTTAATCCACTCTAATGTCCACTGGAACACAGAGCATGTTGAGTTAATCCACTCTAATCTCCAATGGAACACAGAGCATGTTGAGTTAGTCCACTCTAATCTCCACTGGAACACAGAGCATGTTGAGTTAGTCCACTCTAATCTCCACTGGAACACAGAGCATGTTGAGTTAGTCCACTCTAATGTCCACTGGAACACAGAGCATGATGAGTTAGTCCACTCTAATGTCCACTGGAACACAGAGCATGTTGAGTTAATCCACTCTAATATCCAATGGAATACAGAGCATGATGAGTTAGTCCACTCTAATCTCCACTGGAACAAAGAGCATGTTGAGTTAGTCCACTCTAATGTCCACTGGAACACAGAGCATATTGAGTTAATCCACTCTAATGTCCACTGGAACACAGAGCATGTTGAGTTAATCCACTCTAATCTCCAATGGAACACAGAGCATGTTGAGTTAGTCCACTCTAATCTCCACTGGAACACAGAGCATGTTGAGTTAGTCCACTCTAATCTCCACTGGAACACAGAGCATGTTGAGTTAGTCCACTCTAATGTCCACTGGAACACAGAGCATGATGAGTTAGTCCACTCTAATGTCCACTGGAACACAGAGCATGTTGAGTTAATCCACTCTAATCTCCAATGGAATACAGAGCATGATGAGTTAGTCCACTCTAATGTCCACTGGAACACAGAGCATGTTGAGTTAATCCACTCTAATCTCCAATGGAATACAGAGCATGATGAGTTAGTCCACTCTAATCTCCACTGGAACACATAGCATGTTGAGTTAGTCCACTCTAATGTCCACTGGAACACAGAGCATATTGAGTTAATCCACTCTAATGTCCACTGGAACACAGAGCATGTTGAGTTAATCCACTCTAATCTCCAATGGAACACAGAGCATGTTGAGTTAGTCCACTCTAATCTCCACTGGAACACAGAGCATGTTGAGTTAGTCCACTCTAATCTCCACTGGAACACAGAGCATGTTGAGTTAGTCCACTCTAATCTCCACTGGAACACAGAGCATGTTGAGTTAGTCCACTCTAATCTCCACTGGAACACAAAGCATGTTGAGTTAATCCACTCTAATCTCCAATGGAACACAGAGCATGATGAGTTAATCCACTCTAATGTCCACTGGAACACAGAGCATGTTGAGTTAGTCCACTCTAATCTCCACTGGAACACAGAGCATGTTGAGTTAGTCCACTCTAATCTCCACTGGAACACAAAGCATGTTGAGTTAGTCCACTCTAATGTCCACTGGAACACAGAGCATATTGAGTTAATCCACTCTAATGTCCACTGGAACACAGAGCATGTTGAGTTAGTCCACTCTAATCTCCACTGGAACACAGAGCATGTTGAGTTAGTCCACTCTAATCTCCACTGGAACACAGAGCATGTTGAGTTAATCCACTCTAATCTCCACTGGAACACAGAGCATGTTGAGTTAGTCCACTCTAATGTCCACTGGAACACAGAGCATGTTGAGTTAGTCCACTCTAATCTCCAATGGAACACAGAGCATGTTACCTTTTGACACAGTGATTTGAGGATGAATAAAATGTCTCATCTACTCAGTTTGAAGTGGTTTTTTGTTGTTGTTGTTGAAATGTTTACTTTTGTTAGTCGTACGCCATCGACGTTGGATTCATGGTCTGGCCTGCTTCCCTGAAACCCAACCACACGGCTTTCAGACAAGACATTTGGGAAAGCGTTCAGACTGATTAAAAGAGGCCCTGACTGGAGTGATGAGTTCTTTTACAGCCCAATGTGGGCCATGAATTAAGTCCCACCCATGTGTGGCGCATCGGGAAAACAGGAGACGGATAGTCCACAAGGGGAGCGAAGAGAAACACGTCCATCCGCTACACATGTCATCAAAGGGATGCAGCTGGGAAAGATGATGTTGGTACCAAACTCGTTGGGTTACGTGATGTATGCTACATGTGCTGTATTGATGTGGTGGGCTATTGTCTAAGATGTAGAGGTCAGAGGTCACACATTTTTTTCTGAGTCAAGATCACTTTCGCAGTCAAAAAGCAAGCTGAGATTTTTTTTTCGCTCAAAATGAGCATTAACCTGATAAGACCAATTAGGTTCGTTCAGTAGTTCAATGAAGGTTCCCGGGTGGCGCAGTGACCGGGGTGCTGTACTGCAGCGGCAGCTGTGCCATCAGAGACTCTGGGTTTGCGCCCAGGCTCTGTCGTGACCGGGAGGTCCGTTGGGAGACGCACAATTGGCCTAGCGTCGCCCGGGCCAAGCCACACTGCTTCTTAACACAGCACGCATTCAATCTGGAAGCCAGCCACACCAATGTGTCAGAGGAAACACCATGCACCTGGCAACCTTGGTTAGCGCGCACGGCCCGCCACAGGAGTCCCTGGTGCGCGATGAGACAAGGACATTCCTACCCGGGCGACGCTAGGCCAATTGTGCGTCGCCCAACAGACCTCCCGGTCACGACAGAGCCTGGGCGCAAACCCAGAGTCTCTGATGGCACAGCTGGCGCTGCAGTACAGCACCCTTAACCACTGCTCCACCCGGGAGGCCTTCGTTGTGTATCGGAGCACGCATGACTTTCAACCTTCGTCTCTCCCGAGCCTGTCTCTCCCGAGTTGTAGCGATGAGACAAGATAGTAGCTACTAAAACAATTGGATACCATGAAATTGGGGAGAAAAAGTGGTCAAATTCAAAAAAATAACTGAAGGTAAAATAAAAAATACATGAACACATTATATATATGTCTTGCCTGCCAACATTGTTCTTCTTAGTAATAATATTTCTAAACTTGAATTTTGTTAACAAAATAGATCAGTTGGTGTAGCACTTGCGAGGCACAGCTGAGCATACATTTTTATTTTTCTGTTTTACTGAACTGCATCTGATGGTCATGGGGCTTTCAAGACATTGGTAAATGTAAAAAAAAAGAAGAAAAAAAAAAAAAGTCAAATCATGACATCGGTATTCTTCAGGTCGCAAAGTCAGAGCTCTAGAAAGATACCTGAGTTTACGACTTGGAATTCCGAGATGGATGGCTGTTCAAAACTCTTTTTTTGTTTTACTAGTTCTTGAACTCACTGAAGTTGGAAGTCGTAGATTTCAGCGTTCCCAGTTGTCTTGAACTCACTGAAGTTGGAAGTCGTAGATTTCAGCGTTCCCAGTTGTCTTGAACTCACTGAAGTTGGAAGTCGTAGATTTCAGCGTTCCCAGTTGTCTTGAACTCACTGAAGTTGGAAGTCGTAGATTTCAGCGTTCCCAGTTGTCTTGAACTCACTGAAGTTGGAAGTCGTAGATTTCAGCGTTCCCAGTTGTCTTGAACTCACTGAAGTTGGAAGTCGTAGATTTCAGCGTTCCCAGTTGACTTGAACTCACTGAAGTTGGAAGTCGTAGATTTCAGCGTTTCCAGTTGTTTTCTACAGGGCATTAGATTCAACGGAGGGAGGGAGAAAGCAGCAGAGGGTTTGCCTCACAGTCCCTGCTCTCTCCTTCCTCCGACTCCTGTGAGATTAACCAGAGAGAGGGGACACTAATTCATGTTGTTCCTATGACCAGAAGAAGTGGAATATTCCTTGATAATAAAATACACAACGAGCTGCTATTAACAATAAAAATGCAGGGCTATCGATACACTTGCCAACTCTTTCATTGCAGCTGCAGCGCGAGTGGAAGTAGGGAGAAGAGTGTTTTATGTTTTGTAATCGTGTTGAATAAAAACAGTGTTGGCAGAGCTGAATAAAAACATAGAAATGACCTCACTCGTAAAAATAGGAGCTCTTCGTGTATTCTTTGACAGTCTCTCTCTCTGGTCATGCTTTTAAAAGTTATGACATCTCAAGTAGGCTAGTATGAAACTTTGCTGTGGCTGAGGTCATGGAAGCTGTAGGCACGGTGACTTGAACTGTCTGATTGAGCGGCAGGGTAGACTAGTGGTTAGAGCGTTGGACTAGTAACTGAAAGGTTGCAAGTTCAAATCCCTGCGTTGACAAGGTGCAAATCTGTCATTCTGCCCCTGAATGGGCATTGTCATTGAAAATAAGAATTTGTTCTTAACTGACTTGCCTGGTTAAAGAAAGGTAAAAAAAAAATTGAGCAGTGCAGTAGGCAAACTCGATTTAGCCACAGCTCTCCCGGCCCGGGTTGTCTTTCAAACAAATGAAATGGTTTAAATAGATAACACTTTGCCTACCTGGTGCCCAGGGCTTTAAAATAAGTGCCAACAGCAAATCACCAACAACAAAAAGAATCGCAAGCCTTTATCGTTGGCTTTTCTACAGAGATGTTGGGTGATCGACTAGAAATGGCTTGAAGATCACAATAGATTGTGCTGTTTGGTATGCTTTTGTCATTAGTTCACATCCATTTCTAATACATTATTGAAAACTAGAATGGTTGAGACATTAATGGCTGTGTGTTGAGTTATTTTGAGGGGACACCAAATTTACACTGTTATACATGCTGTACACTCACTACTTTACATTGAAGCAAAGTGTAATTTCTTCAGTGTTGTCACATGAAAAGATATACTCAAATATTTACAAAAATGTGAGGGGTGTACTCACTTTTGTGATATACTGTAGGTCCAGATGAGTTATAGGACCAGCTGAGTTTTAGAACCAGCTGAGATAAAGGACCAGCTGAGTTACAGGACCATCTGAATTATTAGGACCAATCAGAGCTTCAGTTGACCGTTATGCAAATAGACCTTTGCCACTGTCTTTACAGCATGAGCAGTCATAGGTAGATGAGCTTGTTTTTAAATCAAATAGATAGCTAGCTACATGTAGCGAGGTGCACATTTATACATTTGTTCATATTCTTTGCTAGTTACAGAGTTATTAGCCCAGCTATAGATAATTTGTAGTCAGTAATGGGGGAGTAATTGTTTCCTACAAGAACACAACATGTGTGCATTTCTATATTTGAAAAGTGAGTCAAAGAGCTTTTCTCTTAAAGGGGCAGTGTTGTATTTTGAAACAGGCTTGAATAAACTATGTAGCCAATAGGCAGAGGGTAGCATAATGTGTCTTTCTCTGTAATAATGGTATGGGAATAATGATGCATTTTATTTTGTAAAGTGGTTTCTAGCATTAAACAACACAACGACGTTTTCAGTCACCTCCTTGTCAAATCAAATCAAACAATTTGTATTAGTCACATGCGCCGAATACAACAGCTGTAGGTAGACCTTACCGTGAAGGTATTACTTACAAGTCCTTATTAACCAATAATTCAGTCCAAGAAATATAATTAAACAAATATTTACTAAATAAACTAAAGTAAAAAACCTAAAAAATAATAACGCAAGAAAATGACAGAACAATAACGCGGCTATAAACGGAGGGTACCGGTACCGAGTCAACGTGCGTGGGTACAGGTTAGTCCAGGTAATTTATGAAAGGACTAGGCATCAATAATAAACAGCGAGTAGCAGCAGTGTAAAAACAAAATGGGGGGGGGGGGGGGTGGGGCGGGGGGTCATCAATTTAAAGCTAAGTTGGGACCAGGCCAGCTAAGTTTTAGGACCAGGTGAGTTATAGGACCAGCTGTTTGGCCTCCATCAAATGCGTTGGCAGACTGCCTTGCAGACTGCCTGTTAGCACAAGGACACTTCGGGCTAGTCTGGCTGCACTGGTAGGTCAGGGGAAAAGGGAAAAAGAGTGCCCCTGATTTTAGAACTCTCTCAGGTATTTCCTTCAATCGCTTCAGGGGGAGATACGCTATATATACCTGTTTTTAGATTGATCAGGTATTTCCTGTTTGATCCGGTATCTCTTCGGGGGGGATACGCTATATATACCTGTTTTTAGATTGATCAGGTATTTCCTGATTGATCAGGTATCTCTTCGGGGGGGATACGCTATATATAACTGTTTTTAGATTGATCAGGTATTTCCTGTTTGATCCGGTATCTCTTCGGGGGGGATACGCTATATATACCTGTTTTTAGATTGATCAGGTATTTCCTGATTGATCCGGTATCTCTTCGGGGGGGATACGCTATATATAACTGTTTTTAGATTGATCAGGTAGTTCCTTTAATCTCTTATATACTGTACAGATCGTATGTACTGTACACTATATACTGTAGAATACACACATTCATATGACTGTAGGATGTGACATTATATTTCTTGTTTTCAACAAAAAAAAAACATCCTTTTCCTTGTCACACTGTCTGGTTGAGATACCAAACCACGGTCATTGGTCAAAGTAGAGACCCCACAAGTTGACAAGCATGCAGTTTTAGTTGGCTAATCACTAGATTCGACAAACAATCTATTCTGACAGGTTTTTTCTGTACAACGCCAGACACATAGGCACCAGTAAGAATTCTGCTAATCTCTTAGCTTTGTGAATCTGTTTATTGATGCAGAATATCTGATGAGTCCAACATCTGGTTTTAATACACTCTTAGATAAAAAAAAAATGTGCTGTCTAGAACAGAAAAAAGGGTCCACATAGGACAACCCTTTCAAAAACCCTTTTGCTTCCAGGAAGAACCATTTCGGTTCCAAGTGGAAATCCTTCTGGGTTCTACCTGGAACCAAAAAGGGTTCTCCTACCAAAAAACTATATTGGAACCATTTTTTTCTAAGAGTAGTTCCTTTTTCATTCCAAAGAGCCTGTGTATACTATTTGAAAGGTCCAAACTGTCTATGTTCTCAACCAAAACTGAAGATGCGTGATTTAGCAGAACCAAATGTATCTGACCACACTTTCCGCCACTATACACTCATGTTTAGGTAATGTAGTTATTTTTGCGAATCGTCTAGGTTCTGACTAATTGTATCTCACACGCTCTCCAGCTCTTTTTCAGAGAGCCATAGTTCATTCTTAAATCTCCGTAGCTCTTTCTTGGTTCTCCATAGTTCACTCTTGGATATAACTGGAATCTCTTCTGTCACAGAAGTTCTGTTCGTGCATGATTTTTATTAAGTTGTCCCACAGTCTGTGAATAGGTAGCCTGGAATCTACTGTTCTGTTCCTGCAGTGTTTTATTAAGTAGTCCCTCCGCCTGTGAATACGTAGCCTATCCTTTCTGCGGAATGCAAACCAGACAATATACATTTGAATTTGAAAATTGATAAATCCCTCTGAATTGAGCCAATTACGAGGACTCATGCAGAGCCTGCAGCCTGTGGCTAAATTCTCCCCAGCTGGAGAAAGGATTGACTGGGTACTATTTCTCCTGCACTCTCTGTCGCAGCCTGCCCGCATACATCGCCCTTCAGAAAGTATTCACACATCTTGACTTTTTCCACATTTTGTTGTCTTACAAGGTGGGATTTAAAATGGATTTGTCTTTTTTTTTGTTTGTTTTGTCAACGATCTAAGTAAAATACTCTGTCATGTCAATGTGCAAGAAACATAATATATGTTGATTACATACATATTCAACCTCCTTAGAGGCATCTTTGACAGGGATTATAGCTGTCTTTCTGGGTAAGTCTCTAAGAGCTTTGCACACCTGGATTGTACAATATTTATTCATCAAGCTCTGTCAAGTTGGTTGTGTATCATTGCCAGACAGCCATTTTCAAATCTTGTCGATTTTAAGTCAAAACTGTAATTAGGCCACTCAGGAACATTAAATGTTGTCTTTGTAATGTCATCTTCGTAAGCAACTTCAGTGTATATTTTGCCTTGTGTTTTAGGTTATTGCACCGCTGAAAGGTGAATTCATCTCCCAGTGTCTCTTATAAATCAGACTGAACAAGGTTTTCCTCAAAGAATTTTGCCTCTGCTTAGCTCTATTCCTTTTTTTTATTAAAAAAATACTTCCTACTCCTTGCCAATGACAAGCATACCAATAACATGATGCAACCACCACCAAAATATGCTACTCAGTGATGTGTCGTGTTGGATTTGCCCCAAACAACACTTTGTTTTGAGAACAGTCAATAGTAGTTAATTGCTTTGCCACATTTTTAGCAGTTTTACTTTAGTGCCTAATTGCCAACAGGATGTATGTTTTGGAATAGTTTTATTCTGTACAAGCTTCTGTCTTTTCACTCTGTCATTTTAGGTTAGTATTGTGGAGTAACTACAATGTTGTTGATCCATCCTCAGTTTTCTCCTATCACAGCCATTTAACTCTGTAAATGTTTTAAAGTCACCATTGGCCTCATGGTGAAATCCCTGAGCGGTTTCATTCCTCTCTGGCAACTGATTTAGGAAGGACGCCTGCATCTTTGTAGTGACCGGGTGTAATGATTCACCATCCAAAGTGTAATTAAAACCTCTTAAGGATCCACCCCTTTTTTTCAATTTTCATCCTAAAATGATATACCCAAATCCAACTGTCTGTAGCTCCGGCCCTGAAGCAAGGATATGCATATGCTTGGTACCATTTGAAAGGAAACACTTTGACGTTTGTGGAAATGTGAAAGGAATGTAGGTGAATGTAACTCAATAGATCTGGTAAAAGATAACACAAATAAAAATAAAAATAAACATTTTAGACTGATCCAATGAACCATTGAATTTCTGTTCAAAATGTTGTATCAAGACTGCCCAAATGTGCCTAATTTGTTTATTATTAATTTTTCATGTTCAAAATTGTGCGTTCTCCTCGAACAATAGAATGATATTATTTCATTGTAATAGCTACTGTAAATTGGACAGTGCAGTTAGATTAACAATAATTTAAGCTTTCTGCCAATATCAGATATGTCTATGTCCTGGGAAATTTTATTGTTACTTACAACCTCATGCTAATCGCATTAGCCTATGTTAGCTCAACCGTCCTGTGGATTGGACACAAAACACTATTATTACACAGAGAATGAGTCCATGCAACTTATCATGTGACTTGTTAAGCATATTTTTACTCCTGAACTTATTTAGGCCATAAGAAAGGGGTTTAATACTTATTGACTGAAGACATTTCAGCTTTATATTTTTAATACATTTTTTAAAAAAATGTATCATTAAAACATAATTCCACTTTGATGTTATGGGGCACAGCTAACACTGGGGACAGGGGGGACATGTCACATTCTAAATTATATATAGCAGCAAAGCACCCCCTACACCATCACACCTCCTCCTCCATGCTCCACGGTGGGAACCACACATGCAGAGATCATCCGTTCACTCTGCGTCTCACAAAGACACGTCGGTTGGAATCAAAAATCTCAAATTTGGACTCTTCAGAGCAAAGGACAGATTTCCACTGGTCTAATGTCCATTGCTCGTGTTTCTTGGCCCAAGCAAGTCTCTTCATTTTGGTGTGCTTTAGTAGTGGTCTCTTTGCAGCAATTCGACCATGAAGGCCTGATTCACGTAGTCTCCTCTGAACAGTTGATGTTGAGATGTGTCTGTTTCTTGAACTCTGTGAAGCATTTATTTTGGCTGCAATCTGAGGTGAAGTTAACTCTAATGAACGTATCCTCTGCAGCGGAGGTAACTCTGGGTCTTCCTTTCCTGTGGCAGTCCTCATGAGAGACAGGTAACTCTAATGAACGTATCCTCAGCAGCGGAGGTAACTCTGGGTCTTCCCTTCCTGTGGCGATCCTCATGAGAGACAGTTAACTCTACAGAACGTATCCTCTGCAGCAGAGATAACTCTGGGTCTTCCTTTCCTGTGGCAGTCCTCATGAGAGACAGTTAACTCTAATGAACGTATCCTCAGCAGCGGAGGTAACTCTGGGTCTTCCCTTCCTGTGGCGATCCTCATGAGAGACAGTTAACTCTAATGAACGTATCCTCAGCAGCGGAGGTAACTCTGGGTCTTCCCTTCCTGTGGCAGTCATCATGAGAGACAGTTAACTCTGGGTCTTCCCTTCCTGTGGCTGTCCTCATGAGAGCCAGTTAACTCTAATGAACGTATCCTCAGCAGCGGATGTAACTCTGGGTCTTCCCTTCCTGTGGCAGTCCTCCTGGCAACGTATCCTCAGCAGCGGAGGTAACTCTGGGTCTTCCCTTCCTGTGGCGATCCTCTTGAGAGACAGTTAACTCTAATGAACGTATCCTCAGCAGCGGAGGTAACACTGGGTCTTCCCTTCCTGTGGCAGTCCTCATGAGAGCCAGTTAACTCTAATGAACGTATCCTCAGCAGCGGATGTAACTCTGGGTCTTCCCTTCCTGTGGCAGTCCTCCTGGCAACGAATCCTCAGCAGCGGAGGTAACTCTGGGTCTTCCCTTCCTGTGGCAGTCCTCCTGGCAACGTATCCTCAGCAGCAGAGGTAACTCTGGGTCTTCCCTTCCTGTGGCAGTCCTCATGAGAGCCAGTTTCACCATTATGCTTGATGGTTTTTGCGACTGTACTTTCAAAGTTCCCGCATTGACTGACCCCCGTGTCTTGAAGTATTGACTGACCCCCGTGTCTTAAAGTATTGACTGACCCCGTGTCTTAAAGTATTGACTGACCCCATGTCTTAAAGTATTGACTGACCCCCGTGTCTTAAAGTATTGACTGACCCCGTGTCTTAAAGTATTGACTGACCAAGTGTCTTAAAGTATTGACGGACCCCCATGTCTTAAAGTATTGACTGACCCCCGTGTTTTAAAGTATTGACTGACCCCCGTGTCTTAAAGTATTGACTGACCCCGTGTCTTAAAGTATTGACTGACCCCGTGTCTTAAAGTATTGACTGACCCCCATGTCTTAAAGTATTGACTGACCCCCGTGTCTTAAAGTATTGACTGACCCCCGTGTCTTAAAGTATTGACTGACCCCCGTGTCTTAAAGTATTGACTGACCCCCGTGTCTTAAAGTATTGACTGACCCCCATGTCTTAAAGTATTGACTGACCCCTGTGTCTTAAAGTATTGACTGACCCCCGTGTCTTAAAGTATTGACTGACCCCCATGTCTTAAAGTATTGACTGACCCCCGTGTCTTAAAGTATTGACTGACCCCCATGTCTTAAAGTATTGACTGACCCCCGTGTCTTAAAGTATTGACTGACCCCCGTGTCTTAAAGTATTGACTGACCCCCGTGTCTTAAAGTATTGACTGACCCCCATGTCTTAAAGTATTGACTGACCCCTGTGTCTTAAAGTATTGATGGACTGTTGTTTCTCTTTGCTTATTTGAGTTGTTCTTGCCACAATATGGACTTGGTAATTTACCGAATAGGGTTATCTTCTCTAAACCATCCCTACCTTGTCACAACACAACTGATTGTCGCAAACGCATTTAGACGGGAAAAAAAATCATTATTTATCTTTGAAGAGTCTAAAATCTACAATATATTTTGATTTGTTTAACACTTTTTTTTGTTAATACATATTTCCATGTGTGTTATTTAATAGTTTTGAAAAATACACTATTATTCTACATTGTAGAAAGTAGGAAAAATAAGGAAAAACCCTTGATTGAGTAGGTGCGTCCAAACTTTTGACTGGTACTGTATAAACACCCCCCCCCCCCCCCCCCCCCCCCCCCCCCCCCCCCCCCCCGCCCCCCAACTTCTAAAACCACAGTTGCTATGGGATATCTATGGGTTATTGTTTGTAGGCCATTGACATAAAATCTAAATGTAAATCATTTACAATTCAGGCCGTAACACGAGAAAATGTGAAAAAAGTCACTGGGTGTGAATACTTTCTGAAGGCACCGTATAGCACACATTTAAGGGCTGTGTTCATCAGGCACCAAACGTGGACTGGACAATGGACTGAAACAGAGAGGGACTATCTGGACTTGTCCAATACGAAATACCACGGACATCTGTGCTGTTTCAATAATTATGAGGGTTCTCTTGTTTACCTTCCGGTTACTAGTCCAACGCTCTAACCACTAGGCTACTACCCTGCCTCCCCATACAAAGGACCTCAAATTGTTGTTGTCTGTATACCTCCATATTTTTTTTTTATCATTTTCCACCCATATAATTTTATATCATAGCTATAGTATGTGTATGTGTAAGAACAATTTGTTTATCAATTGGTCCTCTCATACAAAAAAAATGTTGAGGTTGTATTTTTGTTGTTGCCGTTCATCCAAAGGGCCTTAAGTGCTCAGTTGAAGCCAGTAATCCTCCTGATATCAGTACTAACTCAAGCATGTTGTTTCCCCCTTCATCTGTGGAAACAGAACATAGGCTCATCCTAAATAAGCAATTTCCCTAATGATGTAATGGGTTTGTCTAAACACAGAGGGGCCCCCACCCCCCTTCTCTAATGGAGGATCCCAACCCTATCCCTCTCTAATGGAGGATCCCAATACTATCCCTCTCTAATGGGGGGTCCCAATCCTATCCCTCTCTAATGGAGGATCCCAATCCTATCCTTCTCTAATGGAGGATCCCAATCCCATTCCTCTCTAATGGGGGGTCCCAATCCTATCCATCTCTAATGGAGGATCCCAATCCTATCCCTCTCTAATGGGGGGTCCCAATCCTATCCCTCTCTAATGGGGGGTCCCAATCCTATCCCTCTCTAATGGAGGATCCCAATCCTATCCCTCTCTAATGGGGGGTCCCAATCATATCCGTCTCTAATGGAGGATCCCAATCCTATCCCTCTCTAATGGGGGGTCCCAATCCTATCCCTCTCTAATGGAGGATCCCAATCCTATCCCTCTCTAATGGGGGATCCCAATCCTATCCCTCTCTAATGGGGGGTCCCAATCATATCCGTCTCTAATGGAGGATCCCAATCCTATCCCTCTCTAATGGGGGGTCCCAATCCTATCCCTCTCTAATGGAGGATCCCAATCCTATCCCTCTCTAATGGGGGATCCCAATCCTATCCCTCTCTAATGGAGGATCCCAATCCTATCCCTCTCTAATGGGGGATCCCAATCCTATCCCTCTCTAATGGAGGATCCCAATCCTATCCCTCTCTAATGGGGGATCCCAATCCTATCCCTCTCTAATGAAGGGTCCCAATCAGTGGGTCCATTACATATATTTACATTAGGACCCAAATAAATAACATGGCCTCTTTTTTTCCCTTTTTCACCCCCCCCCCCCCTCCCTTTTGTTTGATGTGGCCAATGAATTGCTTGTCGGTAACTGCTCCTGTTTAGCCGATTGGTCTGTCTGAGGAGGAAGCTAGTTATTGGGTTGACGTTGTATGTATGTTTCCTGGGGTCGAAGGTCAGGGTCAGCACCCCCGTGCTGCATTTTTGTTTAACCTACCTCAGCCACATAAAATACCAAGAACATTGAAAGGTGTCTTTTTGGGCTTGTTTTAAATAGGCTCAGTCAAGGACGTCTCGGGTCTCTGACTTTGGTTCCCTCAATGAAAAGTGTGTTTTCTTAATCGCTGAAATTACAACAGCCGAGCAGAATTATGCAGGCTTCGCAAACTGGGGAACAGCCCATTCATAGGTGGCTCATTTCCCCTGCCGTCAAGTAGATACACAGTATGTGACCACAAATACAACCTGTAGCTACAGATTGATCCAGTGCATCAAATCCCTTCAGATCTGCAAAAGCCTCACAAAAAAATCTTCATATATTTTGATATTTACTTGCGTCCAATAAGTCAAAACGTTAAAAATGAAACATGTTTCATTCAGCTAAGGCAATTCATTTACGGTGTGGTAAAAGGAGACTGTATATATATATATAATAATATAATAATAAATAATATATAATAATAAATAATAAGATACTGGAATGTTCCACTAAAAGTGATAGATTCTTGACTACGAATGCATTGGGCTCCCGGGTGGCACAGTGGTCTAAGGCACTGTATCTCAGTGCTAGAGGTGTCACTACAGACACCCTGGTTTGATTCCAGGCTGTATCACAACTGGCTGTGATTGGGAGTCCCGTAATTGCGGCGCACAATTGGTCCAGTGTCATCCGGGTTTGGCCGGTGTAGGCCGTTATTGTAAATAAGAATTTGTTCTTAACCGACTTCCCTAGTTAAATAAATAAATGAGAAACTGTATTACTCATGTGTTGGGATCACACACCTGTGACCAATGTGGTTGATTCATAATGTGTTGAAAATGCCTGTTTGATTCCAGACAATGTGGTTGATTCATAATGTATTGAAAATGCCTGTTTGATTCCAGACAATGTGGTTGATTCATAATGTATTGAAAATGCCTATTTGATTCCAGACAATGTGGTTGATTCATAATGTATTGAATGGCTCTCACTTCTAAATTTTTCTATTGGCGAGTTCATTTATTGTTACAAAAAATATTTATTTGCATTATCAAAGCATAGTGACACAAACAACATTATTGTAAGTTTAACATTTGCCATTTAATTTAAGACACTGGAAAACTATTGCATTAGCAATAGAATTGCCAGTGATTGTTGTTTTGGAAATGGCTCATTGGTGAATTGGCAACTCTTTTCATTGAGAGTGAAGGGACTGACAGTGAGAGCAGACCACTACCTCCATCGGTCTCACGTAGTCATGTCCCCTGCAATTACAGGTCCAATCCTAAGCGTCACATTGGTATCTGAAACCATTGCAGAGTCGAGTCAATGGGGACATTGTGTCTGGCTGAGCAGACAGAGTGTAGTCCCAACCTTGGTTCCTTCTGAGAGAAATCCCAACCGGACAAACTAAACGTACAGGAAGTAGCATGTATACTGCTTCCTGGTTCAAGGGCTAATTCCTGTCTCTGACCATTTGACCTTTGACCTAGTTGGTGTGTAATGGGATACCCCTGGATCGCCATCTTAACGTGTGAAGTCCAAGTGAAGAGGTAAACAGTCTGGGACAAGGAGATGCACGTATACGTTGGTCCAATTACAGTGTTATGACTACTAGTGAATGTTTTGCCTGTGACTCTCACTGAAGGCATATATTTTCGAGAGGCAAGGGGTTCAGGATGTAGTGCATCAGACATAAGACATGTTTTTTTTTGGGGGGGGGCAGGATTATATTCCATCCATAAAATTGTTGTTTTTGAAATGGATCAAAAGCTATGATTGATTTCCGATGTAATTTTAGGTGATAAAGAATGAAGATTAAATAAGAGATCACCCCATTTAGTATCGACAGCAAGGCAATTGTGTTTTGTAATGACATTCCCATTTTTTTTATAAAAAAATAAAAAAAAGCACATAAAATGAATTACTTTTTTGTTTAGTTTTTTGCTGAATGAATTCAAATGTGTAGTTTAATAAATGACATGTTTTAGGGCACAATCTGTTGCCGTGTGTTCAATAGTTGATGAATATGTTGAGACCAACCCACTCATTCTTCTAATAAAGTGAATAGGCAGTCTGTTCATAAATCATTTATATTAAACTTTGTTTGGCGCATGTGTTCTGGCATCGAGCCCACTCAGGAACAGGTGTTTTTTAATAACTGTGAACTTCCTGGGTAGTGAAGGAGCTATATTATCCTACAACTCTCTGACCACATGACCAAGGGACAACTTGTACCTGCCAAACGATGGAAAAATATTGGTTAACAAGGGTGTGTAGTCTGAAACAACGCAGGTACTGTATACTGCTGGAGTATGAGCTGTCAGTGTTCTCTCTCTCTCTCTCTCTCTCTCTCTCTCTCTCTCTCTCTCTGTCTCTCTCTCACTCTTTGTCTCTCTCTCACTCTTTGTCTCTCTCTCACTCTTTGTCTCTCTCTCTCTCTTTGTCTCTCTCTCTCTTTGTCTCTCTCTCTTTGTCTCTCTCTCTTTGTCTCTCTCTCTCTCTCTCTCTCTCTCTCTTTCTCTCTCTCTCTCTCTCTCTCTCTCTTTGTCTCTCTCTCTCTCTCTCTCTCTCTCTCTCTCTCTCTTTGTCTCTCTCTCTCTCTCTCTCTCTCTCTCTTTGTCTCTCTCTCTCTCTCTCTCTCTCTCTCTTTGTCTCTCTCTCTCTCTCTCTCTCTCTCTCTCTCTCTCTCTCTGTGTTATGAGTCTGGTTATTATACTTGGACAGTCAAGACTGGCTGGGACTTTGCCTGGAGTGTTTCCTGTGCTAGTCAAGGATAACAACGTAGCATTGACTTGGGAGCACACACAAACACACCAGGACACCAGCAAACCATTTCTTTTAGAGAGCCTAACCAGAGGAGGTCCATGCTATCTATCATAACGGACTGAAATCGGTCACATTCAGGAAACCCGAAAATAAACCATTTAGAAGAACATGTGAGGTTTAGCTGGCTTGGCCATACCCTTTGTCGAGGCCATTTTTCAAGAAGCCATCCTAAAATGGGCAGTGGTGATGTCAGCGGCTGAAATAACCCTTATCCTATTACCTGTCAATCAGAGCGCTAGGATTAAATTACCCAGGGTACCCTCTGGTGTCCAATTACCAACATTGGCAAGGCGAGGTGTCAAAATATTGATTCAATTAATGTTTCCACTCCAAATAATGACACTTGCTGAAGACTTATGACCACCTAGATAAAGGCTGAACTAATCAAGTGTGGCAATGATGAACAGGGTGACATTTGGGACTCGTACCGAAGCCTTGTGGCGGAACTCTCAGAGCACTCGACACACAAAGGAGATCCTAAGAGAGCAGTGATGTGATCCGTCTCGTCCTATTGATCTACTTCAATTTCACTTGGCCTTTTTAGCTAAGGGGGCCTCTGAGCGGCCTTTTAACTAAGGGGGGCACTGAGCTGCCTTTTAGCTAAGGGTGCCTCTGAGCTGACTTTTAACTGAGGGTGCCACTGAGCTGCCTTTTAACTAAGGGGACCTCTGAGCTGCCTTTTTACTAAGGGTGCCACTGAGCTGCCTTTTAGCCTAGAGGGCCACTGAGCTGCCTTAAATAAGGGTGCCACTGAGCTGCCTTTTAACTGAGGGTGCCTCTGAGCTGCCTTTTAGCTAAGGGGGCCACTGAGCTGCCTTTTTACTAAGGGTGCAACTGAGCTGCCTTTTAGCTAAGGGTGCCACCAGTGATCTCCTGGTTCTGAGGTTATGAGTGTTGACCAATCAGGGCTACTTGGGATTGTACGAATAGAAAAAAACGTCTCAACTTAATTCACATTAAAACGCTTTAGTTGGATTCTTTCTCTCCACAACTGGCTATGTGATAACTGGGTTCCTGGATTCTTTCTCTTCACAACTGGCTATGTGATAACTGGGTTCCTGGATTATTTCTCTTCACAACTGGCTATGTGATAACTGGGTTCCTGGATTCTTTCTCTTCACAACTGGCTATGTGATAACTGGGTTCCTGGATTCTTTCTCTTCACAACTGGCTATGTGATAACTGGGTTCCTGGATTCTTTCTCTTCACAACTGGCTATGTGATAACTGCAGCTCAATGGCTGTAACTGTTGTTGACAGTTTCGATACCTTTTGGAAACACAACACACTTTAATAAGGAGGATGGGATCCACCCAGAATCATTTGGGTTCCTGGATCCTTTCACAGCATTATAAGGCTGGTTTGAGACAGTGTCTTATCAATGACCCAAGCCCAGCTCAGTTAATCCTTTCACAGCATTATAAGCATTATAAGGAGGATGGGATCCACCCAGAACCATTTGGGTTCCTGGATTCTTTCACAGCATTATAAGGAGGATGGGATCCACCCAGAACCATTTGGGTTCCTGGATTCTTTCACAGCATTATAAGGAGGATGGGATCCACCCAGAACCATTTGGGTTCCTGGATTCTTTCACAGCATTATAAGGTTGGACAATGATTTATCAATGACCCAAGCCCAGCTCAGGTAAAATCCTCCACCATTGTGTCACTGAGTCGTCATAATGCTTCAGCACATATACATTATCCCAGGGGTGTTGGAAGACACAATGTATGTAACCTAATTTATGTCCCTCTAACTGACCTGAATGCCTCTGCTGATCCTACAGCTATTGTATGCAGTAATCATGTGTCTATGAACCAGAGTTATACTGTTAGCACTGAGGCGGTGTGCCCTAGAAAGAAAGAAGTCCACTGTGTGCAGCTCACTCTGCACTAACAAAAATAACATGAGAATATCTACTTTTGCTAAGCTTCCTAGTAAAACAATGAAAACAGATGACATTCATATTCTGACATATCTCTGAAACACACTTAGAGAATACCTTTGATACAGTGGTAGTAATACATGGCTATAACATCTACCGAAAAGACAGAAATGCCAATGGGGGCGGTGTTGTGGTCTATATAAAGGAACACGTTCCTGTGAAGATTAGAGAAGATCTAATGTTAAATACTGTTGAAGTAATCTGGCTACATGTTCATCTGACTCACCTAAAGCCCATTCTGGTGGGAAGCTAAAATAGACAATAGACTAAAAGTCAGTATCTGGATAACATGTGTGAAATGCTTGATAACGTACAGTGGTTGCTCAACTTAAAGTTTTGAGATTATGCTGCGGGACTTAGAGGTAATTTATGGTTTAGTACGGTACCCTGCGTCACTGCTTCATTGCTTCAGACCACCACAAGGGGGAGATGGAGCACTGATTATGCTTTTGGGTCCCAAGGCGCTAATGTGTCTCTAACTGACAATGAATGGACGATATAAACCAAATAGAAAGTGATAATTGTGCACAACTTCAAAATTGAATTTCAATGAACTGAATGATGAGGATGAAGAAGGTGATATAATTTAGAACAAACGCGCACTACGGGAAAAATACACTTATTTTTTTGTTTCTACTTGTAAGCATTACTTAGTAAAACTGTTGTTACAGTAAGGTTTTTGTTCTAAGAGAAACCAAAAGTACCTGGATGGATATACGATATTATAGTCTCTAAAAGGACCAGGATGTACAGTATTATAGTCTCTTAAAGGACCAGGATGTACAGTATTATAGTCTCTTAAAGGACCAGGATGCCAAGTACAGTATTATAGTCTCTAGAAGGACCTGGATGCCAAGTACAGTATTATAGTCTCTAGAAGGACCTGGATGCCAAGTACAGTATTATAGTCTATAGAAGGATCTGAATGCCAAGTACAGTATTATAGTCTCTAAATGGACCTGGATGCCAAGTACAGTATTATAGTCTCTAGAAGGACCTGGATGCCAAGTACAGTCTTATAGTCTCTAGAAGGACCTGGATGCCAAGTACAGTATTATAGTCTCTAGAAGGACCTGGATGCCAAGTACAGTATTATAGTCTATAGAAGGATCTGAATGCCAAGTACAGTATTATAGTCTCTAAATGGACCTGGATGCCAAGTACAGTATTATAGTCTCTAGAAGAACCTGGATGCCAAGTACAGTCTTATAGTCTCTAGAAGGACCTGGATGCCAAGTACAGTATTATAGTCTCTTAAAGGACCTGGATGCCAAGTACAGTATTATAGTCTCTAGAAGGACCTGGATGCCAAGTACAGTATTATAGTCTCTAGAAGGACCTGGATGCCAAGTACAGTATTATAGTCTCTAGAAGGACCTGGATGCCAAGTACATTATTAAAGTCTCTAAATGGACCTGGATGCCAAGTACAGTATTATAGTCTCTAGAAGGACCTGGATGCCAAGTACAGTATTATAGTCTCTACAAGGACCTGGATGCCAAGTACAGTATTATAGTCTCTACATGGAAAAATATTACCACTGTCTCTTGCCCGTGTCATTTTCCAGATTTGCCTTAACAAAAAATGCCGCTTACATATTAATTTAGAATCCTCCAATCTAAGTGTAAGTACAGTATTATAGTCTCTAGAAGGACCTGGATGCCAAGTACAGTATTATAGTCTCTAGAAGGACCTGGATGCCAAGTACAGTATTATTGTCTTTAGAAGGACCTGGATGCCAAGTACATTATTAAAGTCTCTAAATGGACCTGGATGCCAAGTACAGTATTATAGTCTCTAGAAGGACCTGGATGCCAAGTACAGTATTATAGTCTCTAGAAGGACCTGGATGCCAAGTACAGTATTATAGTCTCTAGAAGGACCTGGATGCCAAGTACAGTATTATAGTCTCTAGAAGGACCTGGATGCCAAGTACAGTATTATAGTCTCTAGAAGGACCTGGATGCCAAGTACAGTATTATAGTCTCTAGAAGGACCTGGATGCCAAGTACAGTATTATAGTCTCTAGAAGGACCTGGATGCCAAGTACAGTATTATAGTCTCTAGAAGGACCTGGATGCCAAGTATATTATTAAAGTCTCTAAATGGTCCTGGATGCCAAGTACATTATTAAAGTCTCTAAATTGACCTGGATGCCAAGTACAGTATTATAGTCTCTAGAAGGCCCTGGATGCCAAGTACAGTATTATAGTCTTTAGAAGGACCTGGATGCCAAGTACAGTATTATAGTCTCTAGAAGGATCTGAATGCCAAGTACAGTATTATAGTCTCTAAATGGACCTGGATGCCAAGTACAGTATTATAGTCTCTAGAAGGACCTGGATGCCAAGTATATTATTAAAGTCTCTAAATGGACCTGGATGCCAAGTACATCATTACAGTCTCTAAATGGACCTGGATGCCAAGTACAGTATTATAGTCTCTAGAAGGACCTGGATGCCAAGTACAGTATTATAGTCTCTAGAAGGACCTGGATGCCAAGTACAGTATTATAGTCTCTAAATGGACCTGGATTCCAAGTACAGTATTATAGTCTCTAGAAGGCCCTGGATGCCAAGTACAGTATTATAGTCTTTAGAAGGACCTGGATGCCAAGTACAGTATTATAGTCTCTAGAAGGATCTGAATGCCAAGTACAGTATTATAGTCTCTAAATGGACCTGGATGCCAAGTACAGTATTATAGTCTCTAGAAGGACCTGGATGCCAAGTACAGTCTCATAGTCTCTAGAAGGACCTGGATGCCAAGTACAGTATTATAGTCTCTAGAAGGACCTGGATGCCAAGTACAGTATTATAGTCTCTAGAAGGACCTGGATGCCAAGTACATTATTAGAGTCTCTAAATGGACCTGGATGCCAAGTACAGTATTATAGTCTCTAGAAGGACCTGGATGCCAAGTACAGTATTATAGTCTCTAGAAGGACCTGGATGCCAAGTACATTATTAAAGTCTCTAAATCGACCTGGATGCCAAGTACAGTATTATAGTCTCTAGAAGGACCTGGATGCCAAGTACAGTATTATAGTCTCTACAAGGACCTGGATGCCAAGTACAGTATTATAGTCTCTACATGGAAAAATATTACCACTGTCTCTTGCCCGTGTCATTTTCCAGATTTGCCTTAACAAAAAATGCCTCTTACATATTAATTTAGAATCCTCCAATCTAAGTGTAAGTTTATTACAGGAGAGTCATATAGATTGCAAAATAGTTGGAAAGAGATTTTCAATGGCACATGGTTTATGAATTCACACCCACATTTCCTTTCTTCCTGAACAATATACTGCGCTTCACAATTATTAGGAAAATTGTTTTCCTCAGGATTCATTGTATTGTTGAATAAACGCAATGCTCTCAGTCAAACCAAAACGTTATTGAACGTCAAACCTGAACGTTTAACAAAGGAAAAGTGAGTTTTGTCTTAATCCGGGGAATATATTAGTGTGCAAAATTATCAGGCAAACTAAATTTAAAAAATAATTTCTCCTGACTCACTTGTTTATTCTACATTTTTAGAGTAAGTGTAACAAATAAGTAACACAAAATTAGAGTTAAATAACATTTTGGGCCTTTCAAAAGAATTCAGTGCCATAGATTTCTGTTGCAGCCCACAAGCTGTACTATAGCATGACACAACTTTTCTATTTTTTTTTAAATTTTATTTCACCTTTATTTAACCAGGTAGGCTAGTTGAGAACAAGTTCTCATTTGCAACTGCGACCTGGCCAAGATAAAGCATAGCAGTATGAGCAGACAACACAGAGTTACACATGGAGTAAACAATTAACAAGTCAATAACACAGTAGAAAACAAAGGGGGAGTCTATATACAATGTGTGCAAAAGGCATGAGGTAGGCGAATAATTACAATTTTGCAGATTAACACTGGAGTGATAAATGATCAGATGGTCGTGTACAGGTAGAGATATTGGTGTGCAAAAGAGCAGAAAAAAATAAATAAATAAAAACAGTATGGGGATGAGGTAGGTGAAAATGGGTGGGCTATTTACCAATAGACTATGTACAGCTGCAGCGATCGGTTAGCTGCTCAGATAGCTATAATGGACCACATCCTATAAAGAAACAATATATGTGATATCAACAGAGAGGTATATTTTCTGGGTGATTTAAATATTGACTGGCTTTCATCAAGCTGTCCACTCGAGAAAAAGCTTCACGCTGTAACCAGTGCCTGCAACCTGGTTCAGGTTATCAGTCAACCTACCAGGTTAGTTACAAACAGCACAGGAATGAAATCATCAATATGTATTGTTCACATCTTTACTAATGCTGCAGAAATGTGCTTGAAAGCAGTATCCAGACTCATAGGATGTAGTGATCACAATATAGTAATGTCTAGGAAAAGCAATGTTCCATATAGTGTATTAGAGGACAAACAGTACATTTTGTAGTAATTCCTATGTTTTTGATGTGAAGAATATTTGTTGGTCTGTGGTGTGTAATGAGGAGCAACCAGATGCTGCTGGTCTGTGGTGTGTAATGAGGAGCAACCAGATGCTGCTGGTCTGTGGTGTGTAATGAGGAGCAACCAGATGCTGCTGGTCTGTGGTGTGTAATGAGGAGCAACCAGATGCTGCTGGTCTGTGGTGTGTAATGAGGAGCAACCAGATGCTGCTGGTCTGTGGTGTGTAATGAGGAGCAACCACATGCTGCACTTGACACATTTATGAAATTGCTTAATCCAGTCACTAATACGCATTCACCCATTAAGAAAATGACTGTTAAAAATTGTTAAATCCCTGTGGATTGATGAGGAATTGAAAAATTGTATGGTTGAGAGGGATGAGGCAAAAGGAATAGCAAATACAGTAAGTCTGCCTGTACAACCGATTGGCAAACATACTGCAAATTGAGAAATCATGACTAAACTGAAAAAAAAATAAAGAAACGACACTATGAAACAAATATAATTGATATAAAGAATGATAGTAAAAAGCTTTGGAGCACCTTAAATGAAATTTAGGGAAAAAAGGAAAACTCTGCTCCATCATTCATTGAATCAGATGGCTCATTCATTACAAAACCCAATGATATTGCCAACTACTTTAATGATTTTTGCAATGACAAGATTAGCAAAATTAGGCATGACATACCAGCAACACATGCTGACTACACATCCAAGTATTTCTTACCAAATTATGAAGACAAGAATTGTAATTTTGAATTCCGTAATGTGAGTGTGGAAGAGGTGAAAAAATTAGTGTTGTCTATCAACAATGACAAGCCACCGGGGTCTGAAAACTTGGGTGGAAAATGACTGAGGACAATATCAGACAATATTGCCACTCCTATTTGCAATATCTTCAATTTAAGCCTACTAGAATCTGTGTGTCCTCAGGCCTGGAGGGAAGCACAATTAATTTCCCTACCTAAGAATAGTAAAGTCCCCTTTACTGGCTCAAATAGCTGACCAACCACCTGTTACCTTGATAAAGTTGAGGAAAAAATGACGTTTGACCAGATGCAATGCTATTTTACAGTAAACAAATTGACAACAGACTTTCAGCACACGTATAGGGAAGGACATTCAACAAGCCCAGCACTTATACAAATGACTGGCTGAGAGAAATTGATAAAATATATTACGGGTCTGTTGTGTTAGACTTCAGAGCAGCTTTTGACATTATCGATCATAGTCTGCTGCTGGAAAAAACTTATGTGTTATGGCTTTACACTCCCTGCTATATTGTGGAGAAAGAGTTACCTGGCTAACAGAACACAGAGGGTTGTTCTTTAATGGAAGCCTCTCCATGTAGAATCAGGAATTCCCCAGGGAAGCTGCCTATGCCCCTTACTTTTTTCAATCTTTACTAAAGACATTACTAAAGGCTTTTAAGGAAAGCCAGTGTGTCTATGTATGCGGATGACTTAACACTGTACATGTCAGCTACTGAAACACTTTTTAAAATGTAATTTTAATTTATCTAGGCAAGTCAGTTAAGAACAAACTCTTATTTACAATGACGACAGCCAAACACTAACTCGGACGACGCTGGGTCAATCGTGTGCACCCCTTTGGGACTCCTAATCACAGCCTGTTATGCTACAGCCTGGAATCAAACCAAGGTCTGTAGTGACACCTCTAACACTGAGATGCAGTGCCTTAGACCGCTGCGCCACTCGGGAGCCTAAAACTTAACAAAGAGCTGCAGTTAGTTTCAGAATGGGTGGCAAGGAATAAGTTAGTCCTAAATATTTCAAAAACTAAAAGCATTGTATTTGCAACAAATCATTCACCAAACCCTAAACCTCAAATACATATTGTAATAAATCATGTGAAAATCCAGCAACTTGAGATGACTAAACTGCTTGGAGTAACCCAGGATAATAAACTGTCATGGTCAAAACATATTGATACAACAGTAGCTAAGATGGGGGGAAGTCTGTCCGTAATAAAGCGCTGCTCTGCCTTCTTAACAACACCATCAACAAGGCAGGTCCTACAGGCCCTAGTTTCTACCTTCTTAACAACACCATCAACAAGGCAGGTCCTACAGGCCCTAGTTTCTGCCTTCTTAACAACACTATCAACAAGGCAGGTCCTAGAGGCCCTAGTTTCTACCTTCTTAACAACACTATCAACAAGGCAGGTCCTACAGGCCCTAGTTTCTACCTTCTTAACAACACTATCAACAAGGCAGGTCCTACAGGCCCTAGTTTCTACCGTCTTAACAGCACTATCAGCAAGGCAGGTCCTACAGGCCCTAGTTTCTACCGTCTTAACAGCACTATCAGCAAGGCAGGTCCTACAGGCCCTAGTTTCTACCGTCTTAACAGCACTATCAGCAAGGCAGGTCCTACAGGCCCTAGTTTCTACCTTCTTAACAACACCATCAACAAGGCAGGTCCTACAGGCCCTAGTTTCTACCTTCTTAACAACACCATCAACAAGGCAGGTACCTCAGTTCCTAGTTTTGTCATACCTTTGACTTCTGTTCAGTCGTGTGGTCAGGAGCCACGAAGAGAGACTTAGGAAAATTGCAATTGGTTCAGAACAGGGCACCGCGGTTGATGGTAGGGGAAACCATTCATAAATTAATCCATGAGCTAATTTTAAGAATATACATGTTATTTTCTCCTGGCTTAAAGTAGTGGAGAGAGTGACTTCATCACTACTTGTATTTGTGAGAGGTATTGACATCTGTCTGTTTAAATGACTATGACTCAACTCAGACACCCATGCATACCCCTCAAGACATGCCACCAGAGGTCTCTTCACAGTCCCCAAATCCAGAACAGACTATGGGAGGCGTACAGTACAGACATGACCACATAAAACTCTATTCCACATCAAGTAACTGATGCAGCAGTAGAATCAGATGTAAAAATACACCTTATGGAACAGTGGGGACGATGAAGCAACACAAACAGGCACAGACACATGTGCACACACACACACACACACGATAACACACGCACTAAAACACACACACGTACACATTTTGTGTTGTAGATGTGAGGTAGTGTTGTGAATTCTGTAATTAATGTATGGTAATGTTTTTTAAAAAATTGTATAACTACCTAAATTGTGCTGGACCCAGAAAGAGTAGCTGCTGCCTTGGCAGGAACTAATGGGGATCCATAATAAACCCCAGGAAGAGTAGCTGCTGCCTTGGCAGGAACTAATGGGGATCCATAATAAACCCCAGGAAGAGTAGCTGCTGCCTTGGCAGGAACTAATGGGGATCCATAATAAACCCCAGGAAGAGTAGCTGCTGCCTTGGCAGGAACTAATGGGTATCCATAATAAATACAAATACCTTAATTATTATTAAGGCTTCAGGAGTGCTTCTAATACAATACAGGCATAGATATTTGGAAAAAATGGAAATGGAAAAAATATGTCGTCACAATGGCGGTTTTGCATAGATTTGTGTCTTACCCACTCCATCCTCATATTAACACTATGTTGTTAAACTTTGGGTAGCCACGTCAAATAAATATCACCAGCTGTTTTGGATACTTGTGAGAATTCTTCTAATTGTAATTTTGGACACTTTGAGAAGAAACATTTGACTTATAGTGTGTGTGTGTGTGTGTGTGTGTGTGTGTGTGTGTTGCTTTAATATACCCACTAGAAGCTTCTCTGAATTGATAGTGCTACCAACTGAAGTGGCGTGGTCAAGTGGTCTATAGGAGGATTAAGTTACTACTCTTTTCCACCAATCGCTTCAGAATATTTCCAAATTAATCACGAGATGCACATCTGTGGGAGGTAGGGGTGCTGAGGGTGCAGCTCCTGATGAATCACATAAAACAAATACAATTTAAAATATATATATATATTTACACAGTACCAGTCAGATGTTTGGATGTTTGAGTAGGACTCATTCAAGGGTTTTTTCTTTATTTTTTTAAAACTATTTTCCGTAAAATAAAAAATAAAATAAATATCCAAATAAATAAATATAAAATATATATACGTTATTTGAAATGAAATGAAATATTGTAGATTTGATGTCTTCACTATTATTCTACTGTGTAGAAAATAGTTTAAATAAATGAAAACCCTGGAATGAGTAGGTGTGTCCAAACGTTTGACTTGTACTGTATATAAAATAAATCCACCAAATTATTACACTATGCCTTTTTATCACCCAAAAATATCCTCCCACAACCATGACTAACAACGGTATTTTGTATAAAGTCTAGGGAATGGCCTCCTGTGTCTGAAATGGGATTTCAACAACCATCTTGTATTAAAGACCTTGGTACAACATGGCTCTTTGAGAAACATTCCTGCATTAAATAACAACGAAACTACAAAGTTGGACACCTTGTTACTGCCTTACAAGTTCCTCAGAGACTAGAACAGTGTTGTTTTTGGGGGCGGGGGGGGGAACAAAGTGTAAATAACAGGTCTGTCTCTATCTCTATCTTACGGCCGGTCAAGGGCAGTGACGTGGTTTAACGAAAACCTGCAACACATTTAAAAATTTACTGGTAGAGAAGAAGAACAAAAAAAATACTTCTGAAACATTTCATGCCAGAACTGTTTCGCGGCGCCAGGGGGACGAAATTGGTTTACAAGTTGATGCATTAGGAAAAAACACTGATGAAAACATGATTAAAAGCACAGGGCTATCCCGGGGTGCCAGCGAGACCACGTATTAATCACAAGCACACAGACAGGTAATAGGGGCTGTGGACAGCAGGTCACAGACAAATAATCGGCACATTTTTCCTTGAAAAGAGACGATAGCTAATTCGCACCAGACCGACCGCGAAGTTAGATAGCAACGCTTGTTTATGAAAAGGGACAAGGGGTATTACCTCACTATTTTATGGCAGTTTGGGGACAGCTCCATTGAGCTTTTAAAGTGTTGCTGTGTTAAAGTGAATGGGCCAAGAAGTGTCTAGCTGGCTCTGGCCAGTCTTGCTCCGTCCAAGCCTCCGAGCAGGTGTGTGTGTGTGTGTGTGTGTGTGTGTGTGTGTGTGTGTGTGTGTGTGTGTGTGTGTGTGTGTGTGTGTGTGTGTGTGTGTGTGCGTGCTTCTATTTAGTACTTGGACTTTTGTTGATATCCGTATATGGTTAAGTTGGTTGGGTCAGGAATTTAGCATTTAGCAAAGGGTAAATAACAACCATCCTGCTACATCCAAAACATTTACCGCTGTTTAACAGATATCTGACTAGGACACATTTACCACAGTATAACAGATATCTGACCAGGACACATTTACCACAGTATAACAGATATCTGACCAGGACACATTTACCACAGTATAACAGATATCTGACCAGGACACATTTACCACAGTATAACAGATATCTGACCAGGACACATTTACCACAGTATAACAGATATCTGACCAGGACACATTTACCACAGTATAACAGATATCTGACCAGGACACATTTACCACAGTATAACAGATATCTGACCAGGACACATTTACCACAGTATAACAGATATCTGACCAGGACACATTTACCACAGTATAACAGATATCTGACCAGGACACATTTACCACAGTATAACAGATATCTGACCAGGACACATTTACCACAGTATAACAGATATCTGACCAGGACACATTTACCACAGTATAACAGATATCTGACCAGGACACATTTACCACAGTATAACAGATATCTGACCAGGACACATTTACCACAGTATAACAGATATCTGACTAGGAAACATTTACCACAGTATAACAGATATCTGACCAGGACACATTTACCACAGTATAACAGATATCTGACCAGGACACATTTACCACAGTATAACAGATATCTGACCAGGACACATTTACCACAGTATAACAGATATCTGACTAGGAAACATTTACCACAGTATAACAGATATCTGACTAGGACACACTTCAAACTTTCAGACAAGGAAAGGGAGTCAAGCCATTTGAGAACACATCATTCAGCTTTTGTGCCATTTCTCAAGCTACATGAGTTTCTTTTTAATAATCTTGGAATTACAACAACAAAAATGTAAATGATAGGCAGTTGTTTCTTTACTGGGTATGTTATGCGTTGGCTGACATGAGCAGAAAATTACTGCAGCGGCCAAACAAGTATTTACTCCTTTTAAACATACCCCAATTAAGCCTGTCGAGGTTAAACACTTTTAGTCCTTGCAACAAATTGCTGCTCTTGTGGTAAGCTGGCTGGCAAAGAGTCTATTGCTAAAACTTTAACTGTGCACACCTGTGTCTGAGAAAGGGTCTGCTTGACTGGATCACTGCTGGGTCTATGCTCTATTATCGACCTTTGTCTAATGCAGAAAACAAACTGTAGTCTTTTTTTTTTGCATTTTTTAAAAATATTGGTACTACATTTAACCCACGCTGTTTACCTCCAAACTATATAGAGTGGATCATTTAGGTCTAAATATAATGGGGGATTCATTCATTGGTTATTTTGACAACAAAAACAACACATAATTCAGCGTTGTTAATTTGATGTAGAAGATGATAATGCGTTATTTAAGTGACAATGCCAGATAAACCGGTGTTTTGGAGGATATATAGGCCACAGGTGTTGTTGACAGTCGGTCCGAGACGCCGTGCCAGTATATCCTCCAAACACCGGCTTCAAGGGCATTATCACTTTTATACAACTGGTTACCAACATATTTAAATTAATGGTATTTTCATTACATTTTAATTTTATTTTGATGAATTAATTCATACTGTTTCATCCTTCCATGAGATATACACAACCAGTCAAAGGTTTTAGAACAAAAGTTATATTTTTACTATTTTCTACATTGTACAATAGTAGTGAAGACTTCAAAACTATGAAATAACACCCTATGGAATCATGTAGTAAGCAAAAAAAGTGTTAAATAAATAAAAATATATTATATATTTAAGATTCTTCAAAGTAGCCACCCTTTGCCTTTATGACAGCTTTGCACGCTCTTGGCATTCTCTCAACCAGCTTCATCTGGAATGCTTTTCCCACAGTCTTGAAGGAGTTCCCACATATGCTGAGCACTTGTTGACTGCTTTTTTCTTCACTCTTACGGTCCAACCCATCTCTGTCATGGCCGTCGTCGTGGAAATGACCGGACCAAGGTGCAGCGTTTCTGAGCGTACATTTTCCTTTATTTATGTAAATAAGAAACAAAGAAATGACCGTGAAGCTTACCATAGTGCCACTAACAAAGTCAACTACCCACTAAATACAAAAGGAAAAAAGGCTGCCTAAATATGATTCTCCATCAGAGACAACGGTAGACAGCTGTCCCTGATTGAGAACCATACCCGGTCAAAACATAGAAACAGAAAACATAGAAATAAAGTGACTAGAATGCCCACCCAAATCACACCCTGGCCTACGCAAAATAGAGAATAAAGCCTCTCTATGGCCAGGGCGTGACAATCTCAAACCATCTCAATTGGGATTGAGGTCAGGGCATTGTGGAGGCCAGGTCATCTGATGCAGCACTCCATCACTCTCCTTCTTGGTCAAATAGCCCTTACACAGCCTGGAGGTGTGTTGGGTCATTGTCCTGTTGAAAACAAATGATATTTCCAAACCAGATACTAGAACAAGTAGGTGTTCTAAAACGTTTTACCGGTAGCATAGTCCCGACACAAATCTGAGGTTGGTACCCAAGAGTTTTGAGAGTTTGACTGTGTGATATTAGGTTGCTTCTTGTGTAAATATGTTCTTTTTTTTATCGGAGAGTGCACAGCAACAACAAAAAACGTGTATCACAGCAACTGGTTTGATAAGTTCACCTCTGAAGGTAAATAATGTACTTACATTCAGCAATCTGGCACTGATTTGTCATCCTGAGGGTCCCAGAGATAAAATGTAGCATAGTTTTGTTTGATAAAATCCATTTTTAAATTTAAATGTAGGAACTGGGTTTTACAGTTTGACCCCCACTGTTGTCTCTGGCTCCACACCCACCCTGCCCAGCCATCTAGATGTGTGAAAGTTAGTGTATAAGCTAATGATCCATCATGTAGGACATTCCTGGGAGTGTGTAAACTTAAATGTTTTTTTAGCATATCATTTTTGTATGTTCTCTAACATGTTATAATCTCCTACATTATTTTCACATTTCCACAAAACTCGTAAGTGTTTCCTTTCAAAAGGTATCAAGAATATTCATATCCTTGCTTCAGGTCCTGAGCTGTAGGCTCATTTGTTAGATTTGGGTATGGGTATCAACTTAGGCGAAAATGTAAAAAAAAAAAAAAGGGTTTGGATCTTTAAGAGGAACCAATCATCATCCAGGATTAGACCCACCCATTGTATAATTATGATCACTCTCCTCACAGTGAGCTCATGCCTGAGTAACCAAAGTGAGGGGCTATTGGGTGATGTACAGTAACCCCGTTTTCATCCACAGTTTCTACGCGAGTAAAGTCACACCATATAAAATCATGACTGCTGTGATTGCAACAGTTTAGGTAAAAACACATTTTTTAAATGCAGACAAATAAAATGCAGACAAAAGAGTTTGTTTGTTCAACATAGTGGGATCTTTTTGTTTCGGTGGAAATGCCTTTATGCGAAAATATTGATATGATAACCATCACATCAAAGTAAACTTGATGACACGATGACATAGTGTGTGGTCCTCCCACTACGACTCGGGAAACCATGCAGTTTATTAGGTTAGAGATTAAATACATTTACCTCACAGGGTGATGAAAAGTGCACGTGATGTGCTTGATGCTCCTTTCCCAAAATATATAAGAGGGTCTTAATCTGGTGACATGATGATCAATTCTGGACTGCTGTTTGACGAAAAAAATGTATCCATAATAATCAATAGTTATCTATAATAATCCATAGTTATCTATAACGATCCATATTTATCCAGCGATCATACACTGTTTACCGGGGGGGCAGGGCTAACGACGTTAAGGCTAATCTGAAGATGGTGCTGGCTAAAGCTAAAACTGGCGAGTGTAGAGAGTATAGAGATATTGTTATCCACGTCGGCACCAACGATGTTAGGATGAAACAGTCAGAGATCACCAAGCGCAACTTAGCTTCTGCGTGTAAATCAGCTAGAAAGATGTGTCGGCATCGAGTAATTGTCTCTGGCCCCCTCCCAGTTAGGGGGAGTGATGAGCTCTACAGCAGAGTCTCACAACTCAATCGCTGGTTGAAAACTGTTTTTTGCCCCTCCCAAAAGATAGAATTTGTAGATAATTGGCCCTCTTTCTGGGACTCATCCACAAACAGGACCAAGCCGGACCTGCTGAGGAGTGACGGACTCCATCCTAGCTGGAGGGGTGCTCTCATTTTATCTACCAACATAGACAGGGCTCTAACTCCTCTAGCTCCACAATGAAATAGGGTGCAGGCCAGGCAGCAGGCTGTTAGCCAGCCTGCCAGCATAGTGGAGTCTGCCACTAGCACAGTCAGTGTAGTCAGCTCAGCTATCCCCATTGAGACCGTGTCTGTGCCTCGACCTAGGTTGGGCAAAACTAAACATGGCGGTGTTCGCCTTAGCAATCTCACTAGGATAAAGACCACCTCCATTCCTGTCATTATTGAAAGAGATCTTGATACCTCACATCTCAAAATAGGGCTACTTAATGTTAGATCCCTTACTTCAAAGGCAATTATAGTCAATGAACTAATCACTGATCATAATCTTGATGTGATTGGCCTGACTGAAACATGGCTTAAGCCTGATGAATTTACTGTGTTAAATGAGGCCTCACCTCCTGGCTACACTAGTGACCATATCCCCCGTGCATCCCGCAAAGGCGGAGGTGTTGCTAACATTTACGATAGCAAATTTCAATTTTCAAAAAAAAAAATGAAGTTTTCGTCTTTTGAGCTTCTAGTCATGACATATATGCAGCCTACTCAATCACTTTTTATAGCTACTGTTTACAGGCCTCCCGGGCCATATACAGCGTTCCTCACTGAGTTCCCTGAATTCCTATCGGACATTGTAGTCATAGCAGATAATATTCACATTTCTGGTGACTTTAATATTCACATGGAAAAGTCCACAGACCCACTCCAAAAGGCTTTCGGAGCCATCATCGACTCAATGGGTTTTGTCCAACATGTCTCTGGACCCACTCACTGTCACAGTCATACGCTGGACCTAGTTTTGCCCCATGGAATAAATGTTGTGGATCTTAATGTTTTTCTTCATAATCCTGGACTATCGGACCACCATTTTATTACGTTTGCAATTGCAACAAATAATCTGCTCAGACCCCAACCAATGAACATCAAAAGTCGTGCTATAAATTCACAGACAACACAAAGATTGATGTCCTTCCAGATTCCCTTTGTCTACCCAAGGACGCCAGAGGACAAAAATCAGTTAACCACCTAACTGAGGAACTCAATTTAACCTTGCGCAATACCCTAGATACAGTTGCACCCCTAAAAACTAAAAACATTTCTCATGAGAAACTAGCTCCCTGGTACACAGAAAATACCCGGCTCTGAATCAAGCTTCCAGAAAATTGGAACGGAAATGGCGCCACACCAAACTGGAAGTCTTCCGACTAGCTTGGAAAGACAGTACTGTGCAGTACCAAAGAGCTCTTACTGCTGCTCGATCATCCTATTTTTCTAACTTAATTGAGGAAAATAAGAACAATCCGAAATTCCTTGTTGATTCTGTCGCAAAGCTAACTAAAAAGCAACATTCCCCAAGAGAGGATGACTTTCACTTTAGCAGTGATAAATTCATGAACTTCTTTGAGGAAAAGATTATGATTATTAGAAAGCAAATTACGGACTCCTCTTTAAATCTGCGTATTCCCTCAAAGCTCAGTTGTCCTGAGTCTGCACAACTCTGCCAGTACCTGGGATCAAGAGAGACGCTCAAGTGTTTTAGTACTATATCTCTTGACACAATGATGAAAATAATCATGGCCTCTAAACCTTCAAGCTGCATACTGGACCCTATTCCAACTAAACTACTGAAAGAGCTGCTTCCTGTGCTTGGCCCTCCTATGTTGAACATAATAAACGTCTCTCTATCCACCGGATGTGTACCACACTCACTAAAAGTGGCAGTAATAAAGCTTCTCTTGAAAAAGCCAAACCTTGACCCAGAAAATATAAAAAACTATCGGCCTATATCGAATCTTCCATTCCTCTCAAAAATTTTAGAAAAGGCTGTTGCGCAGCAACTCACTGCCTTCCTGAAGACAAACAATGTATACGAAATGCTTCAGTCTGGTTTTAGACCCCATCATAGCACTGAGACGGCACTTGTGAAGGTGGTAAATGACCTTTTAATGGCATCAGACCGAGGCTCTGCATCTGTCCTCATGCTCCTAGACCTTAGTGCTGCTTTTGATACCATCGATCACCACATTCTTTTGGAGAGATTGGAAACCCAAATTGGTCTACACGGACAAGTTCTGGCCTGGTTTAGATCTTATCTGTCGGGAAGATATCAGTTTGTCTCTGTGAATGGTTTGTCCTCTGACAAATCAACTGTAAATTTCGGTGTTCCTCAAGGTTCCGTTTTAGGACCACTATTGTTTTCACTATATATTTTACCTCTTGGGAATGTTATTCGAAAACATATTGTTAACTTTCACTGCTATGCGGATGACACACAGCTGTACATTTCAATGAAACATGGTGAAGCCCCAAAATTGCCCTTGCTAGAAGCATGTGTTTCAGACATAAGGAAGTGGATGGCTGCAAACGTTCTACTTTTAAACTCGGACAAAACAGAGATGCTTGTTCTAGGTCCCAAGAAACAAAGAGATCTTCTGTTGAATCTGACAATTAATCTTAATGGTTGTACAGTCGTCTCAAATAAAACTGTGAAGGACCTCGGCGTTATTCTGGACCCTGATCTCTCTTTTGAAGAACATATCAAGATCATTTCAAGGACATCTTTTTTCCATCTACGTAACATTGCAA
The DNA here is from genome assembly GCF_013265735.2 of Oncorhynchus mykiss. Classification (NCBI taxonomy): domain Eukaryota; kingdom Metazoa; phylum Chordata; class Actinopteri; order Salmoniformes; family Salmonidae; genus Oncorhynchus; species Oncorhynchus mykiss. Next base: position 5,251,193 of record NC_048565.1, on the reverse strand, counting down.
AAATCAGAAACTTTCTGTCCAAAAATGATGCAGAAAAATTAATCCATGCTTTTGTCACTTCTAGGTTAGACTACTGCAATGCTCTACTTTCTGGCTACCCGGATAAAGCACTAAATAAACTTCAGTTAGTGCTAAATACGGCTGCTAGAATCCTGACTAGAACCAAACAATTTGATCATATTACTCCAGTGCTAGCCTCTCTACACTGGCTTCCTGTCAAAGCAAGGGCTGATTTCAAGGTTATACTGCTAACCTACAAAGCATTACATGGTCTTGCTACTACCTATCTCTCTGATTTGGTCCTGCCGTACATACCTACACGTACGCTACGGTCACAAAACGCAGGCCTCCTAATTGTCCCTAGAATTTCTAAGCAAACAGCTGGAGGCAGGGCTTTCTCCTATAGAGCTCCATTTTTATGTAACGGTCTGCCTACCCATGTCAGAGACGCAAACTCGGTCTCAACCTTTAAGTTTTTACTGAAGACTCATCTCTTCAGTGTGTCATATGATTGAGTGTAGTCTGGCCCAGGAGTGGGAAGGTGAACGGAAAGGCTCTGGAGCAACGAACCGCCCTTGCTGTCTCTGCCTGGCCGGTTCCCCTCTTTCCACTGGGATTCTCTGCCTCTAACCTTATTACAGGGGCTGAGTCACTGGCTTACTGGGGCTCTCTCATGCCGTCCCTGGAGGGGACCATATCCATAGTTATCTATAATAATCCATAGTTAAGCATAGCTTTATATAATAATCCATAGTTATCTATAATAATACATAGTTATCCATAGTTAGCTATAATAATCTATATTTATCTATATTAATCCGTAGTTAAACATAGTTATCTATAATAATCCATAGTTATCCATAAAAATACATAACAATCCATAATAATCCATAACAATCCATAGTTATCTATAATAATCCATAGTTAACCATAGTAATTAATAGTTATATTTAATAATCCATAATAATCCTTAGTAATCCATAGTAATCCATAATAATCCATAACAATCCATAACAATCCATAGTTATCTATAATAATCCATAGTTAACCATAGTAATTAATAGTTATATTTAATAATCCATAATAATCCATAGTAATCCATAGTAATCCATAACAATCCATAATAATCCATAACAATCCATAGTTATCTATAATAATCCATAGTTAACCATAGTAATGAATAGTTATATTTAATAATCCATAGTAATCCATAATAATCCATAACACTCCATAATAATCCATTGTTATCCATAACACTCCATAATAATCCATTGTTATCCATAAATATACATCATTATCCATAGTTATCCAAAATAATCCATATTATTCCATATTATTCCATAGTTTCCATAGGTTCCATAGTTTCCATAATAGTTTCCACTATTCCACTACGTCATGATTTCTTTTCTGCAACAAGGCAGGTTGGTGGAAACACACCACTGGTGGGGAAAATGCACATGTTTTCAGAATATTTTCGCATGAAAATCTGTCGCCAATTGGATGAGAACGTAGCTAGTTGACGAGTCAGAAAGTTATTTTACTCCATTGGAAGGGATGAGAAGTTGTTATGTCTGCTGATAGTAAGGAGACACGGACTAACGGGACTCTTTTGAAAAGGCAGATAATTAAATCAGCTGAATTACTATGACATCACTACAGATGTACAGTTTGTAGCAGTTATTGGAAAAACATACAGCTCCAACCAATGGGATGTGATTATAAAACCATAACTAAATTGTAATGGGATAGTTTAGTAGCTCTTGGATAAAGTATCAAGGCCATAAACTATACATTCTTACCGAGACCTGAGACCGGATAAACTGGTTTTCTTTGTGGCTTTAACAATCGCTCAATGGCTCATAATAATCTTACTGTCTATTTGTTTGGGCATCAACTGATCCTCCCATCAAAGGTTTGTTTTGGCGAAAACGCAGGTAGAATACCAGCTCTCTGAAACTATGCGTGGCAGCTTGCCAGTGCAATTATTTTCTCCCCTTATCCATCTGCAAATCCCATTTCTCCCTTCTCCCTCCACCCTGTCAAGTGTTTCTATTCCAACACCTGACAAGCCCATCGGATGTGCGCATGCATTCTTCCTGGAGAGTGATGGACAACATTCCTCTAGGTCTGTTAATTCCATCCGCAACCTATTCCCGGCAGCTACAACCATCCAAATAGGCAGTCATCCACCGATGCAGTCATCCACCAAGGCAGTCATCCACCCAGGCAGTCATCCACCCAGGCAGCCATCCACCCAGGCAGTCATCCACCCAGGCAGTCATCCACCCAGGCAGTCATCCACCCAGGCAGCCATCCACCCAGGCAGTCATCCACCCAGGCAGTCATCTACCCAGGCAGTCATCCACCCAGGCAGTAATTCACCCAGGCGATCATCCACCCAAGCAGTCATCCACCCAAGCAGTCATCCACTCAGGCAGTTCCAGACCGACACAGCCCAGGAAAGCTCTGAAGTAGGTTTGAGCTTCTCGGTCCACCTACTTCCACATTTGCCTCAGCGGAGCATTCAATGTATTTTATAGGGCTGCCCCCTGGGTTTCCTCAGAGAGTAATGAGATGGTTACGGTGATGTGAGCCCTCAGGGTTGACTGGAAAGACCAAGCGCCATGTGGGATCTCCTCCTCTGGAAGGGCTGATGTCCAGTCAGGGGCTACCTCCCCCCATGCCTCATAATTTGCAGTGTCTTTTCTCTGATCACCGTGACTGATCGCTGATGACTGTGAGTGATTGGTTTGTCACGGAGGGTTTGTCATCATGAAATCTACTCCTGGGATTTGGAGAGGAGAGGTAGAATCCATCATAGCAAGGGAAGAGAACTGTCTGGGTAATTTATGCTCAAGTGTCACTCAGCAGAGCGCCATGTTGTGGGCAGACTGAGAATGTACACCTTATTTAAAGGTCACCATTTTAGAGCGATCTGTTGAAGGGTACCCTAATAAGAAACCCACATTGTGAATGAAGCCTGACTGACCAAGCACTGAGTCAAATTCATTAGGCATCAAGTGGAAGAAAACAGTCGAAACAATGAGAGAGTACCTGGACATGATTAAGAAACAACATTCAGGTTTTTCAAACATTTTCTGTTGCATGCCCTATAATGAAACTTGACGCAAGGGGTATGTGTTTAAAAAAATCTGGACCTGGGAAACAGACTAGACTGCAATAAAGACAGTGACATAGAAAGTAGCCATTCATTTCTGACACATTCACTCACCCTTGCCAAAGACCTAAGCATCATCTGGCAGGCATGTAGATCTCTCTGTACTTTTAATCCGTGTGAATTATGCTGAAGTCATGGAGCCTCCCTCATCTGTGAGCAATCCCAGACAGAGGAGGACTACAGTGGCCCCTAAGGGACAGAGACAGCCGGGCTACAGATAGCTGTCATCAAAACAATCAGACTGCACTGTGGTTGTTCCTGGAATGATGCTGGGCGACCTGCAGGAAGTACAGATTAATGGGCTTTCTCCTTCACCAGCTCAGGCCTTCTCAATCAAAACATTACCCTCAGGTGTTAAACACACACACACGCGCACGCACGCACGCACGCACACACACACACACACACACACACGTATACACACATGTATACACACATACGCACTCATGTCAACATGCACACACACACACATTCCTCCCTCTCTGTGTCTGATTAATCTAGTCATTAATCTGAGCGTGGGCGATTGCTATAAAACAGTATTGATAGTCCATGTGGCCTTCATGTCAACACACTCCCCTGTACTTAAGTGAATGGATGCCCATGTGTGCTTCCCCGCACAGACGGGTAATTAACATGTTACCACCACAACACCACTTCATTCCAGAGGGAGGGAGGGGTACTTAAGAGTAAAAAGGAATTGAATTGATTAGGATGAAGAAAAGGTAGGGTTGTTTCAGACAGAACGGTTTGAGAGAGGAAGAGAGAGTGAGAAAATAGTTTGAGAGAGGAAGTCAGAAAGAGTTTGAGAGAGGAAGAGAGAGAGAGAGTTCGCCAGCACTAGGAGTGAAGGATTCCTTTGAAGATGAGAGAGTGAAGGACTGAAAAAGACTCTGAAGAAACGACTGGAAAAGCTACAGCATTTTTTTTATGGTCTCACTTGTGTCATGTCCAGCTTCAAATAAATCCTTTGTGTTTTTGGGCTTATTTCTTCTTGCATATAAAAAAATAAAAATAATCAAATATGCTTCTTTCAAGAAAATAAAAAGTTTTCGTTCCCCTTGGTTTAGGTTGAGAGCAGAATGCTTGTGTTAGTGAGAAAACGCCTCTGGCCGAGCTGTCGAATGCAGTGATTGGATCTGTGGCCTCTCTCTCTTTCTCTTTCTATCTTCATCTCTTTCTCTCTTTCTGCCTGCCTGCCTGCCTCTCTCTCTCTCTCTCTCTCTCTCTCTCTCTTGCTATCTCTTTCACTCACATACACCCTCAGACATCATCGAGCCCTCTATCCATTCCCAGGCAGTCCTTCAGGATCATTACAAAGGAATGTGCAGGGTAAATGAATTGATGAAGGTTAAAAATAGCCCTTCTTCCAGAGCCCTATGGTACAATTAAATACTGTTAAAAGTCTTCAAAGTCAGATCAGAGAGCCAGTGGAATTACCTTTTTTATCGATGCCATATTGTTTGGGTTCAAAGCCTCGCTTGCAGACTCATATACGGCCCTTTTTCCTGATTGTCTGTAAAGACGTGCCGGAACCAGAACGACACGGGCCCGAACCAGAACGACACGGGCCCGAGCCAGAACGACACGGGCCCGAACCAGAACGACACGCGCCCGAGCCAGAACGACACGCGCCCGAGCCAGAACGACACGCGCCCGAGCCAGAACGACACGGGCCCGATCCAGAACGACACGGGCCCGATCCAGAACGACACGGGCCCGATCCAGAACGACACGGGCCCGAGCCAGAACGACACGGGCCCGATCCAGAACGACACGGGCCCGATAACAGAACGACACGGGCCCGAACCAGAACGACACTGGCCCGAGCCAGAACGATCACTCACTCTCTCTCTCTATCTATCTCTCAAACTTGTTTCCCTTCTTGTTCTCTGAGAGGCAGACAGGAGGATAGTTAATGGTTGTAGTAACCTCCATAACCATAGATCGTCCCTTTATTCTTTCCTGAGACTGGACAAATTGTTGTTAAAGTCACTTAACTTAAGTGCCTATTTTGATTTGCTAAGCTAATTACGGGTGCAATAATCGTGCTTGGGTTTCTTGGGTGGAAATTGTTTAATGATAGACAGTGGTAATTACGTAAGTATACAAAGTGGAAACCTTACCATTATAGTTTTGTTATCACTGCTTCATTACTTGTAACAAAGTACTTTACTTACTTACTTTTTTTTAACCTTTACTTAACCAGGCAAGTCAGTTAAAGAACAAATTCTTATGTTCAATGACGGCCTAGGAACAGCAGGTTAACTGGTCTAGGAGCAGTGGGATAACTGGTCTAGGAACAGTGGGTTAACTGGTCTAGGAACAGTGGGTTAACTGGTCTAGGAGTAGTGAGTTAACTGGTCTAGGAACAGTGGGTTAACTGGTCTAGGAACAGTGGGTTAACTGGCCTAGGAACAGTGGGTTAACTGGTCTAGGAACAGTGGGTTAACTGGTCTAGGAACAGTGGGTTAACTGGCCTTGGAACAGTGGGTTAACTGGCCTAGGAACAGTGGGTTAACTGGTCTAGGAGTAGTGAGTTAACTGTTCTAGGAACAGTGGGTTAACTGGTCTAGGAACAGTGGGTTAACTGGTGTAGGAACAGTGGGTTAACTGGTCTAGGAACAGTGGGTTAACTGGTCTAGGAACAGTGGGTTAACTAGTCTAGGAACGGTGGGTTAACTGGTCTGGGAACAGTGGGTTAACAGGTCTAGGAACGGTGGGTTAACTGGTCTAGGAACAGTGGGTTAACTGGCCTAGGAACAGTGGGTTAACTGGTCTAGGAGTAGTGAGTTAACTGGTCTAGGAACAGTGGGTTAACTGGTCTAGGAACAGTGGGTTAACTGGCCTTGGAACAGTGGGTTAACTGGCCTAGGAACAGTGGGTTAACTGGTCTAGGAGTAGTGAGTTAACTGGTCTAGGAACAGTGGGTTAACTGGTCTAGGAACAGTGGGTTAACTGGTGTAGGAACAGTGGGTTAACTGGTCTAGGAACAGTGGGTTAACTGGTCTAGGAACAGTGGGTTAACTAGTCTAGGAACGGTGGGTTAACTGATCTGGGAACAGTGGGTTAACAGGTCTAGGAACGGTGGGTTAACTGGTCTAGGAACAGTGGGTTAACTGGTCTAGGAACAGTGGGTTAACTGGTCTAGGAACAGTGGGTTAACTGGTCTAGGATGAGTGGGTTAACTGGTCTAGGAACAGCGGGTTAACTGGTCTAGGAACAGTGGGTTAACTGGTCTAGGAACGGTGGGTTAACAGGTCTAGGAACAGTGGGTTAACTGGTCTAGGAACAGTGGGTTAACTGGTCTAGGAACAGTGGGTTAACTGGTCTAGGAACAGTGGGTTAACTGGTCTGGGAACAGTGGGTTAACTGTTCTAGGATGAGTGGGTTAACTGGTCTAGGATGAGTGGGTTAACTGTTTTAGGATGAGTGGGTTAACTGGTCTAGGATGAGTGGGTTAACTGGTCTAGGATGAGTGGGTTAACTGGTCTAGGATGAGTGGGTTAACTGGTCTAGGATGAGTGGGTTAACTGGTCTAGGATGAGTGGGTTAACTGGTCTAGGATGAGTGGGTTAACTGGTCTAGGATGAGTGGGTTAACTGGTCTAGGATGAGTGGGTTAACTGGTCTAGGATGAGTGGGTTAACTGCCTTGTTCAGGGGGACAGAACAACAGATTTTTTTTATTTTTAACCTTTGTCAGCGCAGGGATTCGATCTCGCAACCTCGCAACCTTTGAAAACAAAGTTGTAGCATTGTGGGAGGTGGCAGTCTAGGCACGACAAAGCAGCCTGGACCAAATTACAAAATGGCCGTCGGACTCCTGCAAAAGGAGGGGGGGGGGGCGTGATTGAAGAATATGTGTTCCAAAATTATTCTGCATCTTCCAGGCTTCTCCGACACTATTATTAGATTACTCCCTTCACTTCTCCAGAAACACGCAGGAGGCGACATCTTGAAGTCATAGGAGTTCAGAACCAAGCCAGGGATTGGGAAAGGGGTACTGAAAAGGGCATTGGAAGGGGTATAGTTGCCAGGATGCTGCCAATGTGGGAATAAACCCACGGCACTTTATATTTTGTACATAAAATCCTTATTCCCCCCCCAGCTAAACTACTATATACCATGCATACAGAAAGTGATGCTGTAAAAATACACTATCAGACAGAAAGAGGAACAGAACTTCTCTTTTTCTGTCTTATTCCTCTGTTCTTCCAACATAGGGGTTTGGCACACGACCAATGTGCGACACACCGAAAGATAAATACTTGTCTTAGACATACTTTTCCCCAAACCCAAACTCTCACAAGCCGCAGAACGTACGCACACATGAGTGAACTCCATGCCATCAATTATGCTAATTAAAGATAAGGCTGGGCGAAAAAAAAGGGGGTGTGTGGAAGGGGGGGGGGGGGGGGGGGGGGGGGCTAGTTAATACCAGGTGGAGATAATGCTGGAGATAGACAGGGGCTAATTCCAAAGGTCTCTCCACGGCTGAAATAGTTCATAAAAGGGTGGTGCGCTGGAGAGAACTGGCAGCTGGGGAATTTTGAGGTTGGTGCCACGGCAACACACGCAGTAGTAGAGAGAGGAGGAATACAGGCAAGAAGCAGCAGTCTCCTTGGAGACGAAGAAGCTTATTAAAACAGACTGCCAAAACAATGTTATCATTTTTCACATATTTATTTGCTCAGCTTTGCATGTGTAAGCCTAGACTGCCATTAGTCTCTGAACAGAGAAGGCAACTGAAACAACTTTGTAGTAATGGGGTGATGAGAGAGAGAGAGAGAGAGAGAGAGAGAGAGAGAGAGAGGCCAGTAAAGTGTTACACCTTGAAGGGGGAAACAAATTAGGTAGCACGTATCAAAGCTTTGAGGGACTAAAGGACTAAACATAAAAACAACCTTTCCCAAGTAAATCCTCCATCTTGTCTCTCCACAAACACCTTGCTCCCTGCAATTTCTGCTTTGTAATCAACTGTATAGAGGAAAACTGTTTAACTGCGGCAAGTCAGATTACCGAAACCTCTCTTGTTTTTCCAGTCCAAGCAGACTGGATCAAAGATGTCTGACCGATGGTGCATAAGAAATACTTCTGGATTCGGCATTGTACTCCATAAATGTGTTTTTTTTTTTTTTAAATCGGCAACTGGCCCAGGAGGAATGCAAATTGATTCTAAAAATGTGCACTTTCTTTCTCAGACAGGCGAGACAGGTTTTGAAAAAAAATCCCTCTCGACTAATCGCCCTTCTGGTCCAAGCCAGCAAGCCTTCGAGTTTTAGAGTTTGTCTGCACATTGAAAGTGCCTTTATTCACTGTCTCTGCTTCCATGTCCACGACAAAACAGTCTACTGATATAAATTCAAAGGGAACAACCCGCAGTTGAAACCATCAGAAAGTTTTTGGGTAAAAAAAGCTGTGGCATGGGGCTGGAGAAATGTGAACATTCTAAATTTAAAGACAGAGCAATGGATGCAACATCTGACCATCCATGACCACCATGATACCATGGATTATAGTTTTAACCGTGTTTTGAGGCAATTTGTTTACAAACAGAGTAAAACAAGCTTATATTTTTTGGGGGGGTTCTGATGAGGTACGACAATTGAACTAAACTCTTTAGGCATTTATAAGTTATATTCAAGAATCAATGGTTATACAGTGATGTAGTGATGAAACAAAAGTTGGTAAACTGTTATCGCCAGTCGCTCGACAACAGTAAATATCTCTGTAATTTCAATGCATTTTTCCACACAAGGTGGGTAAAAAACTTAATTGGGTAAAACGATGTGTACACTGTTAACTCTCCGATACTCCACTGTGTTTACCCTCCACTACTCCACTATGTTAACCCTTCACTACTCGACTGTGTTAACCCTTCACTACTCCACTGTGTTAACCCTCCACTACTCCACTGCGTTCACCCTCCACTACTCCACTGTGTTAACCCTCCACTACTCCACTGTGTTAACTCTCGACTACTCCACTGTGTTAACCCTCCACTACTCCACTGTGTTAACCCTTCACTACTCGACTGTGTTAACCCTCCACTACTCCACTGTGTTTACCCTCCACTACTCCACTGTGTTAACCCTCCACTACTCCACTGTGTTAACCCTCCACTACTCCACTGTGTTTACCCTCCACTACTCCACTGTGTTTACCCTCCACTACTCCACTGTGTTTACTCTCCACTACTCCACTGTGTTAACTCTCCACTACTCCACTGTGTTAACCCTCCACTACTCCACTGTGTTAACCCTTCACTACTCGACTGTGTTAACCCTCCACTACTCCACTGTGTTTACCCTCCACTACTCCACTGTGTTAACCCTCCACTACTCCACTGTGTTAACCCTCCACTACTCCACTGTGTTTACCCTCCACTACTCCACTGTGTTTACCCTCCACTACTCCACTGTGTTTACTCTCCACTACTCCACTGTGTTAACTCTCCACTACTCCACTGTGTTAACCCTCCACTACTCCACTGTGTTAACCCTCCACTACTCCACTGTGTTAACCCTCCACTACTCCACTGTGTTAACCCTCCACTACTCCACTGTGTTTACCCTCCACTACTCCACTGTGTTTACCCTCCACTACTCCACTGTGTTTACCCTCCACTACTCCACTGTGTTTACCCTCCACTACTCCACTATGTTAACCCTTCACTACTCGACTGTGTTAACCCTCCACTACTCCACTGTGTTTACCCTCCACTACTCCACTGTGTTAACCCTCCACTACTCCACTGTGTTAACCCTCCACTACTCCACTGTGTTTACCCTCCACTACTCCACTGTGTTAACCCTCCACTACTCCACTGTGTTAACCCTCCACTACTCCACTGTGTTAACCCTCCACTACTCCACTGTGTTTACTCTCCACTACTCCACTGTGTTAACTCTCCACTACTCCACTGTGTTAACCCTCCACTACTCCACTGTGTTAACCTTCCACTACTCCACTGTGTTTACCCTCCACTACTCCACTGTGTTTACGCTCCACTACTCCACTGTGTTAACCCTCCACTACTCCACTGTGTTTACGCTCCACTACTCCACTGTGTTAACCCTCCACTACTCCACTGTGTTAACCCTCCACTACTCCACTGTGTTAACCCTCCACTACTCCACTGTGTTAACCCTCCACTTCTCCACTGTGCTAACCCTCCACTACTCCACTGTGTTAACCCTCCACTACTCCACTGTGTTAACCCTCCACTACTCCACTGTGTTTACCCTCCACTACTCCACTGTGTTAACCCTCCACTACTCCACTGTGTTTACCCTCCACTACTCCACTGTGTTAACCCTCCACTACTCCACTGTGTTTACCCTCCACTACTCCACTGTGTTTACCCTCCACTACTCCACTGTGTTAACCCTCCACTACTCCACTGTGTTAACCCTCCACTACTCCACTGTTTTTACCCTCCACTACTCCACTGTGTTAACCCTGCACTGTGTTAACCCTCCACTACTCCACTGTGTTTACCCTCCACTACTCCACTGTGTTAACCCTCCACTACTCCACTGTGTTTACCCTCCACTACTCCACTGTGTTTACCCTCCACTACTCCACTGTGTTTACTCTCCACTACTCCACTGTGTTAACCCTCCACTACTCCACTGTGTTTACGCTCCACTACTCCACTGTGTTAACCCTCCACTACTCCACTGTGTTAACCCTCCACTACTCCACTGTGTTAACCCTCCACTACTCCACTGTGTTTACCCTCCACTACTCCACTGTGTTTACCCTCCACTACTCCACTGTGTTTACTCTCCACTACTCCACTGTGTTAACCCTCCACTACTCCACTGTGTTTACGCTCCACTACTCCACTGTGTTAACCCTCCACTACTCCACTGTGTTAACCCTCCACTACTCCACTGTGTTAACCCTCCACTACTCCACTGTGTTTACCCTCCACTACTCCACTGTGTTAACCCTCCACTACTCCACTGTGTTTACCCTCCACTACTCCACTGTGTTTACCCTCCACTACTCCACTGTGTTAACCCTCCACTACTCCACTGTGTTAACCCTCCACTACTCCACTGTGTTTACCCTCCACTACTCTACTGTGTTAACCCTCCACTACTCCACTGCGTTCACCCTCCACTACTCCACTGTGTTAACCCTCCACTACTCCACTGTGTTAACCCACCACTACTCCACTGTGTTAACCCACCACTACTCCACTGTGTTAACCCACCACTACTCCACTGTGTTAACCCTCCACTGTGTTTACCCTTCACTACTCCACTGTGTTAACCCTCCACTACTCCACTGTGTTTACCCTCCACTACTCCACTGTGTTAACCCTCCACTACTCCACTGTGTTAACCCTCCACTACTCCACTGTGTTAACCCTCCACTACTCCACCGTGTTAACCCTCCACTACTCCACTGTGTTAACCCTCCACTACTCCACTGTGTTAACACTCCACTACTCCACTGTGTTTACCCTCCACTACTCCACTGTGTTTACCCTCCACTACTCCACTGTGTTAACCCTCCACTACTCCACTGTGTTAACCCTCCACTACTCCACTGTGTTAACCCTCCACTACTCCACTGTGTTAACCCTCCACTGTGTTAACCCTCCACTACTCCACTGTTTTTACCCTCCACTACTCCACTGTGTTAACCCTGCACTGTGTTAACCCTCCACTACTCCACTGTGTTTACCCTCCACTACTCCACTGTGTTAACCCTCCACTACTCCACTGTGTTTACCCTCCACTACTCCACTGTGTTAACCCTCCACTACTCCACTGTGTTTACCCTTCACTACTCCACTGTGTTAACCCTCCACTACTCCACTGTGTTTACCCTCCACTACTCCACTGTGTTAACCCTCCACTACTCCACTGTGTTAACCCTCCACTACTCCACTGTGTTAACCCTCCACTACTCCACTGTGTTAACCCTCCACTACTCCACTGTGTTTACCCTCCACTACTCCACTGTGTTTACCCTCCACTACTCCACTGTGTTAACCCTCCACTACTCCACTGTGTTTACGCTCCACTACTCCACTGTGTTAACCCTCCAATACTCCACTGTGTTAACCCTCCACTACTCCACTGTGTTAACCCTCCACTACTCCACCGTGTTAACCCTCCACTACTCCACTGTGTTAACCCTCCACTACTCCACTGTGTTAACCCTCCACTACTCCACTGTGTTAACCCTCCACTACTCCACTGTGTTTACCCTCCACTACTTCACTGTGTCAACCCTCCACTACTCCACTGTGTTAACCTAACACTCCACTACTCCACTGTGTTTACCCTCCACTACTCCACTATGTTAACCCTCCACTACTCCACTGTGTTAACCCTCCACTACTCCACTGTGTTAACCCTCCACTACTCCACTGTGTTAACCCTCCACTACTCCACTGTGTTTACCCTCCACTACTCCACTGTGTTAACCCACCACTACTCCACTGTGTTAACCCACCACTACTCCACTGTGTTAACCCACCACTACTCCACTGTGTTAACCCTCCACTGTGTTTACCCTTCACTACTCCACTGTGTTAACCCTCCACTACTCCACTGTGTTAACCCTCCACTACTCCACTGTGTTTACCCTCCACTACTTCACTGTGTCAACCCTCCACTACTCCACTGTGTTAACCTAACACTCCACTACTCCACTGTGTTTACCCTCCACTACTCCACTATGTTAACCCTCCACTACTCCACTGTGTTAACCCTCCACTACTCCACTGTGTTAACCCTCCACTACTCCACTGTGTTAACCCTCCACTACTCCACTGTGTTTACCCTCCACTACTCCACTGTGTTAACCCACCACTACTCCACTGTGTTAACCCACCACTACTCCACTGTGTTAACCCACCACTACTCCACTGTGTTAACCCTCCACTGTGTTTACCCTTCACTACTCCACTGTGTTAACCCTCCACTACTCCACTGTGTTAACCCTCCACTACTCCACTGTGTTTACCCTCCACTACTCCACTGTGTTAACCCACCACTACTCCACTGTGTTTACCCTCCACTACTCCACTGTGTTAACCCTCCACTACTCCACTGTGTTTACCCTCCACTACTCCACTATGTTAACCCTCCACTACTCCACTGTGTTAACCCTTCACTACTCCACTGTGTTAACCCTCCACTATGTTTACCCTCCACTTCTCCACTGTGTTAACCCTTCACTACTCCACTGTGTTAACCCTCCACTACTCCACTGTGTTAACCCTCCACTACTCCACTGTGTTTACCCTCCACTACTTCACTGTGTCAACCCTCCACTACTCCACTGTGTTTACCCTGCACTACTCCACTGTGTTAACCCTCCACTACTCCACTGTGTTAACCCTCCACTACTCCACTGTGTTAACCCTCCACTACTCCACTGTGTTCACCCTCCACTACTCCACTGTGTTAACCCTCCACTACTCCACTGTGTTAACCCTCCAATACTCCACTGTGTTAACCCTCCACTACTCCACTGTGTTAACCCTCCACTACTCCACTGTGTTTACACTCCACTACTCCACTGTGTTAACCCTCCACTACTCTACTGTGTTAACCCTCCACTACTCCACTGCGTTCACCCTCCACTACTCCACTGTGTTAACCCTCCACTACTCCACTGTGTTAACTCTCCACTACTCCACTGTGTAAACCCTCCACTACTCCACTGTGTTAACCCTCCACTACTCCACTGTGTTAACCCTCCACTACTCCACTGTGTTAACCCTCCACTACTCCACTGTGTTTACTCTCCACTACTCCACTGTGTTAACCCTCCACTACTCCACTGTGTTAACTCTCCTCCCACTTTACTGCAGATTGATTATTTAAGGCCCCGAGTCCTATGATTCCCTTTGGGCATTGAATCCCCGCTTAAACTACAGCATCTCTTAAAGTGTACATTCAACAAGCAAAGAGTAGATTAAACAAATCTGCTTCTATTACAGAACCCGAAACTATGGAAACTCAACCTCTGCAAAAACCTGACCCAAACAGAAACTAGAAGGTTGTCCTAGCAGGGTGACCCTGAATCCCATGGGATAAACTCACCTGGAAGACCAGGAGAGGAATAATCTACTACAGCTCAAGTCGAGAGCATCTGAGGAGGAGATCAAGCGAGCCATCGAGAATACTGAAGTTAGGCAGGGCACCAGGAAATGACAACATACCACTTGTTCTAAAAACAGACATCAGTGCACCTGCAGAGGTCTTGCACAGCTTACTGAACAAGATCTTGGTAAAACTAAGAAGTACCAACAGAATGGAAGACAGTTTTTAATGATTACAATCCCCGAGAGAAAGGGAAAACTCAGTGAGTGCAAGAACTGGAGAGAAATTATGCTCCTCTCAATCCCCGGCAGAATCCTCTAGGATGCACTCGACAAGAGACTAGGAAAGGAGAAGTGGCTTTAGGAACAACTCTTCCTGTGCAGACCACATTGAAAACTCAGGATAAGCGTCAAACAGTGCATTGAATTACAGACACCACTAAACATCAACTTCGTAGGCTTAAAAAAAAAAGGCTTTCGATAATATACACAGAAACAGTCTATGGAAACTTCTACGGCAACATGGCGTCAAAAGTATATGTGAATCTGATCAGGAGTATGTACGAAGGGTTCTGACCAGGTCATCTCCAACGGACAACATTCAGATACACTCCACATCCAATCTGGAGTACCCCTGGCAGCTTACTGTCCCTTCTGTTTTTTATAATAGTCATCGACTGGACCATGAGAAGAACCACAGCCCACAAAAAAACAGTGAGGTGGAGAGCCATGGTGGATGTGTAATACTCCCAAGGAGCCAGTGAGGTGGAGATCCATGGTGGATGTGTAATTCTCCCAAGGAGCCAGTGAGGTAGAGAGCCCTGGTGGATGTGTAATACTACCAAGGAGCCAGTGAGGTAGAGAGCCATGGTGGATGTGTAATACTCCCAAGGAGCCAGTGAGGTGGAGATCCATGGTGGATGTGTAATTCTCCCAAGGAGCCAGTGAGGTAGAGAGCCATGGTGGATGTGTAATACTCCCAAGGAGCCAGTGAGGTGGAGAGCCATGGTGGATGCATAATGCTCCCAATGGGCCAAGAAGATAAAGTCAAGTCACAATAGAAACGTGTCAATAGTTACAGTTGAAGTCGGAAGTTTACATACACCTTAGCCAAATACATTTAAACTCAGTTTTTCCACAATTACTGACATTTAACTGTCTGAGGTCAGTTAGGATCACCACTTTATTTTAAGAATGTGAAATGTCATAATAATAGTAGAGAGAATGATTTCTTTCAGCTTTTATTTCTTTCATTACATTCCCAGTGGGACAAAAGTTTACAAACACTCAAATCGAATTTGGTAGCATTGCCTTTAAATTGTTTAACTTGGATGAAATATTTCAGGTAGCCTTTCACAAGTTTCCCACAATAAGTTGAATGAATTTTGGCCCATTCCTCCTGACAGAACTGGTGTAACTGAGTCAGGTTTGTAGGCCTCCTTGCTTGCACACAATTTTTCAGTTCTGCCCACAGATTTTCTATAGGATTGAGGTCAGGGCTTTGTGATGACCACTCCAATACCTTGACTTTGTTGTCCTTAGCTATTTTGCCACAACTTTGGAAGCATGCTTGGGGTCATTGTCCATTTGGAAGACCCATTTGCGACCAAGTTTTAACTTCCTGACTGATGTCTTGAGATGTTGCTTCAATATATCCACATAATTTTCCTACCTCATGATGCCATCTATTTTGTGAAGTGCACCAGTCCCTCCTGCAGCAAAGCACCCCCACAACATGATGCTGCCACCCCCATGCTTCACAGTTGGGATGGTGTTCTTTGGCTTGCAAGCCTCCCCCTTTTTGCTCCAAACATAACGATGGTCATTATGGCCAAACAGTTCTATTTTTGTTGAATCCGACCAGAGACATTTCTCCAAAAAGTAGGATCTGTGTCACCCATGTGCAGTTGCAAACTACAGTCTGGCTTTTTCTTCACAAGGTCCTTTGCTGCTGTTGTTGTTCTGGGAATGATTTGCACTTTTTGCACCAAAGTAAGTTTGTCTCTAGGAGACAAAACGTATCTCCTTCCTGTGCAGTATGACGGCTGCTTGGTCTCATGGTGTTTATATTTGCGTACTATTGTTTGTACAGATAAACGTGGTACCTTCAGGCATTTGGAAATTGCTCCCAAGGATGAACCAAACTTTCGAAGGTCTGCATTCTTTTCTGTAGTCTTGGCTGATTTATTTTGATTTTCCCATGATGTCAAGTGAAGAGGCACTGCGTTTGAAGGTAAGCCTTGAAATACATCCACGGGTACACCTCCAAATGATGTCATTTAGCCCACCAGAAGCTTATAAAGCGATGACATAATTTTATGGAATTTTCCAAGCTGTTTAAATGCACAGTCAACTTAGTGTATGGAATTGTGACACAGTGAATTATAAGTGAAATAATCTGTCTGTAAGCAATTGTTGGAAAATTGACTTGTGTCATGCACAAAGTAGATGTCCTAACCCGACTTGCCAAAACTAGAGTTTGTTAACAAGAAATGAGTGGAGTGGTTGATAAACAAGTTTTAATGACTCCAACCTAAGTGTATGTAAACTTCCCACTTCAACTGTATGTACAATTTTGACATGAACATTTCTCCATAATATTCATATCCATTTAAGGTATATAATAATAATGGAGAAAATAAATATTCACATTGACCTCTGCTTTAATTCAGTTCACAGTCAGTAGGTTTGTATAGTATTTGTTTTAGAAATATTAATATGACAACCAATGATTGGATGTTATGCTGAAGTAAATGACACATTTACTTTGTCTCTCTTTACCAAAGCCTCTAGTGTACACTGAAGAGAGTCTAAGATTAACGGTCAGGGAGTGAACAAGCATGGTGGAATCAAACCGCGTGCCTGATTGCACTCCCAGTGTGTGTGTGTGTGTGTGTGTGTGTGTGTGTGTGTGTGTGTGTGTGTGTGTGTGTGTGTGTGTGTGTGTGTGTCTAGTGTACACTGAAGAGAGTCTTAGATGAACGGTCAGGGAGTGAACAAGCACTCCCAGTGTGTGTGTGTGTGTGTGTGTGTGTGTGTGTGTGTGTACACATATGTGTAAAGCATGTGTTTGTGTGTGTGTGTGTGTGTCTGCTGTCTGCATACATACATAATGTGAAGCGTGTGTGTATCCTTACTGTCCAGAAAGTACCTGCTGAGTGCTGGAGAGAGGCCTTGTGCCTTGTCTCCATGGCGTCCTTCATCGCTAATGGCCTCCCACTGGCTGCAAGGCATCCTGGGATTAGGTTTGCACAGAGGCGGCTGATGAGGTGTGACCGTTAATCCACTGATACAGACAGCTGCAGTCCGGCTGATAGGCCCTGCCCGCCCCCTTCTCCAGAGACTGCAGGGGGGGGTGAGAGTGACAGTGGGTGTCATCAGGTTTTGGGGGCTGGTGGATAGCTATTACCCTGGATTTTGGGGGGGGTGGATGACGAACGCAAACACTTTGCCTGCTACCCCTAAGGACCTCCTTAAGAAATTCAGAGCGCATAGGGCCACATAAGGTCGCTGGACAGCTAGCAATGAAAAAGCATGGAGCTTGTAAGTTTTGTCGAAAGGGATGTTTGATTCATTGGCGTTTTCTCTTCAGTTTGTAAATGTAGCTGTAGGAGTAATGGTGGTTAAGGGTGGTTTTAGTATTATCTAAGTCTCTCACAGAACATAATCGTGGTTAACTCTGTGCGTCCTGGTGAACTGTGTATCGTGGTTAGCTTTTTAATATTACAGGGAGAGCATCAACAAGGTTGAACCGAACCCAGATGTTCTTCAAGTGACAATATTTGGTTGCGTTGACAAGCAAGCACAATTTAATATCGCTAAATATCATTACATTTGAAATCGACACGAGCATTAAACCCTAGGCCTATTGTATTGTTGAGTTGTTGGTTGAATTATGGTTTGAATTGAAACAGCTGTTGATGTCTTTGCACATGCTATAGGCTAATAATTGATGAAATGCAGTGCATTCGGAAAGTATTCAGACCCCTTGACTTTTTCCACATTTTGTTACGTTACAACCTTACTCTGAAATGAATTAAATGGTTGTTTTTTTCACTCATCAATCTTCACACAACAACCCATAATGACATCACAATTCCCCATAATGACATCACACTACCCCATAATGACATCACAATTCCCCATAATGACATCACACTACCCCATACTGACATCACACTACCCCATAATGACATCACAATTCCCCATAATGACATCACAAAACCCCATAATGACATCACAATACCCCATAATGACATCACAATACCCCATAATGACAGGACAAAAACAGGTTTTTAGATTTTTAATTGTATTTTTTTTTTTAAATATTAAATTTACATAAGTATTCAGACCCTTTACTCAGTACTTTGTTGAGACACCTTTGGCTGCGATTACAGCCTCAAGTCTTCTTGGGTATGACGCTACAAGTGGGATGCTCTCATGATCAAATGCTCTCATGATCAGTCAGGTTGGGTGGGGAGTTTCACTGCATGGCTATTTTCAGGTCTCTCCAGAGATGTTCGATCGTGTTCAAGTCAGGGCACTGACTATCAATGTTTAGGACATTCAGAGACCTGTCCCAAAGCCACTCCTGCGTTGTCTTGGCTGTGTGCTTAGGGCCGTTGTCCTGTTGCAAGGTGAACCTTTGCCCGATGCTCAGGTCCTGAGCTCACTTGAGCAGGTTTTCGTGAAGGATCTCTCTGTACTTTGCCCCGTTCATCTTTCCATCGATCCTGACTAGTCTTCCAATCCCTGCCTCTGAAAAACATCCCCACAGCGTGATGCCACCATCACCATGCTTCACTGTAGGTATGGTGCCAGGTTTCCTCCAGACGTGACGCTTGGCATTCAGGCCAAAGAGTTTAATCTTGGTTTCATCAGAGCAGAGAATCTTGTTTCTCCTGGTCTGAGAGTCTTTAGTTGCCTTTTGTTAAACTACAAGCCGCCTGTCATGTGCCTTTTACTGATGGGAAGCTTCCGTCTGGCCACTCTACCATAAAGGCCTGATTGGTGGAGTGCTGCAGAGATGGTTGTACTTCTAGAAGGTTCTCCCATCTCCACCAAGGGACTCTGAAGCTCTGTCAGTGTGACCATAGGGTTCTTGGTCACCTCCCTGACCCAAGGCCCTTCTCCCCCGATTGCTCGGTTTGGCCGGGCGGCCAGCTCTAGGAAAGAGTCTTTGTGGTTCCAAACTTCTTCCATTTCAGAATGATGGAAGAAGGTTTGAACTCCAACCCTCTCCAGGTTTGGATGTTAAATTCTCCAGTAGGAGGTGTTGCCTAACATAACGTTTTTTTTCTTCTGATAGTGGATATAACGTTGAAGATCTGACGTTGTTTAAAAGGCACAAATATTTGTCTGTGTTGAAATTCGGTTACCATGACACAACCCTGTGCCCGACTTTTTTCGCTCTCTCTCTCTCTATGTATCTCTCTCTCTCTCTCTCTCTCTCTCTCTCTCTCTCTCTCTCTATGTCTCTCTCTCTATGTATCTCTCTCTATGTCTCTCTCTCTCTCTCTCTCTCATAGATGACTAGCTCCCCCACCTGAACAACCAGGCCAGCTGTCATTTCTGTGCGAGTGCAGACTGCATGCCAATACAGTAGCCAGGGAGAAGCCCAGTTCCCGTCGTGACTGAAGGCCTGCACAGCATACAGAGAAGACTGACACTTTACATGTCAGAGCTGTCTGCTTTCCACAGGAAGTCAAAAAGAAAGATAGTCGGAAAGTCAAAAAGCTGGAAAGAAAGATTTTTTTTTTTAAATGTTGATTTTCTGACATCACCAATAAACGGTTATTTAAGACTAAGTGAAATCAACAGGGGGGGAAATCATTGCCTGGGTGAGTCGATAAAAGCATGGTGAAGCAATTTTTTAGACTCGGGCAGCTTACGGTAATGTCTTCCCAGCGCGGAGCGTGAAGAGGCGATGCTGCATGGAGCAGCAGATCTGTCATAATCTGCCAGCCAGTCTGCTATCAGCGCTGTATAGTGCACCGGTAATGAGGTGCCTTCTTTAACTGCCAGTCTCTCTCTCTCTCTCTCTCTCTCTCTCTCTCTCTCTCTCTCTCTCTCTCTCTCTCTCTCTCTCTCTCTCTCTCTGTCTGTCTGTCTGTCTGTCTGTCTGTCTGTCTGTCTGTCTGTCTGTCTGTCTGTCTGTCTGTCTGTCTGTCTGTCTGTCTGTCTGTCTGTCTGTCTGTCTGTCTGTCTGTCTGTCTGTCTGTCTGTCTGTCTGTCTGTCTCTCTCTCTCTCTCTCTCTCTCTCTCTCTCTCTCTCTCTCTCTCTCTCTCTCTCTCTCTCTCTCTCTCTCTCTCTCTCTCTCTCTAGTCCATGGAGGAGTGATGGTGCGGGGAATCCTTCTCCACACAGCGTCCCCCTCAGACATGTCATCACCCGGTTAGGACCTGCTGGCTTCCACCACCAGGAGCATGTTGGGAAATTGAGAAGTCCAGCTCTTTCCTGCTGTTTCCCACTTTGTCTTTCATCTCTCTGTCATTACCTCAGAACATCATGTCTTTCATCTCTCTGTCATTACCTCAGAACATCATGTCTTTCATCTCTCTGTCATTACCTCAGAACATCATGTCTTTCATCTCTCTGTCATTACCTCAGAACATCATGTCTTTCATCTCTCTGTCATTACCTCAGAACATCATGTCTTTCATCTCTCTGTCATTACCTCAGAACATCATGTCTTTCATCTCTCTGTCATTACCTCAGAACATCATGTCTTTCATCTCTCTGTCATTACCTCAGAACATCATGTCTTTCATCTCTCTGTCATTACCTCAGAACATCATGTCTTTCATCTCTCTGTCATTACCTCAGAACATCATGTCTTTCATCTCTCTGTCATTACCTCAGAACATCATGTCATTCATCTCTCTGTCATTACCTCAGAACATCATGTCTTTCATCTCTCTGTCATTACCTCAGAACATCATGTCTTTCATCTCTCTGTTATTACCTCAGAACATCATGTCTTTCATCTCTCTGTCATTACCTCAGAACATCATGTCTTTCATCTCTCTGTCATTACCTCAGAACATCATGTCTTTCATCTCTCTGTCATTACCTCAGAACATCATGTCTTTCATCTCTCTGTCATTACCTCAGAACATCATGTCTTTCATCTCTCTGTCATTACCTCAGAACATCATGTCTTTCATCTCTCTGTCATTACCTCAGAACATCATGTCTTTCGTCTCTCTGTCATTACCTCAGAACATCATGTCTTTCATCTCTCACCGTCTCCACCTGCAGGTGTTTCTCAACTTCAAGTGGCCCAAATATATTTTGCTTCCTTCCTGGCTGAAGGTTTGTGCGTATTGCTTGGGGTGAGTGGAAGAAGGCTGGGAGCTGGGAGCTGGGATGAAAGCATGTATCCACTGTAAAAGACGTCTGATCTCCCCCCTTTATGTTCGTGATGAATTGTAAATGTTCCCAGCTAAGTAAACACAAGACAATTAATGTGAACCTTGAATTCATAGAAGAAGAACTTACTTGATTTGTGTGCTGATCCATTTTTAGTGAGAACAAGAAAGCTATTTAAAGCTTTGGAGACCAAAGCGGGACTCTATCAAATTCCGTTCATGCATGATTAAACTTTTTTTTTAAATGTTTAAAAAAAAAATAGTCAACTGAGCTCCTTTTAATCTTTCAAGTCTTATTCTATTATCGTAACTGCTTTCGGAATCCCACTTACCCTAAAGCCATGCGCTGTGGCAAATAATCAAATTAAGATGTATTACAGAAAGATATAGATCAAAAGTACGTAGAAAATCAACAACGGGGAACGGACTGTAATGTGTTATTGCTCTCCAGCACATTTCATCATGAAAGGAAAACTCTTTATGTATGCATACTGACAGAAAACCAGCTATGGAACCCATTATGCAATAGCAATATCAAATCAAATATGTATTATATATACTGCATCATAAACAGCTATTAGAGATAAACTGAAAGGTGTTTTTTCTCTCTCATGGTGTAGGAAATTAGAGAAAGATGTCACGTTCAGACCTTAGTTCCTTTATTATGTCTGTGTGTTAGTTTTGGTCAGGGCGTGAGTTGGGGTGGGTAGTCTATGTTTGTTTTTATTTGTTGTATTTCTGTGTTTCGGCCTGGTATGGTTCTCAACCAGAGGCAGCTGTCGATCGTTGTCTCAGATTGAGAATCATACTTAGGTAGCCTGTTTTCCCCATTTTGGTTGTGGGTGATTATTTTCTGTTTAGTGTTTCTTCATCACCTTACAGGACTGTTCGTTTTTCTCGTCGTCGTTGTTGTTGTTTTGTTCGGTGTTCAGTTGTTATAATTAAAATAACGGACACTTACCACGCTGCACATTGGTCCTCTCAATCTCCAGACGACAACCGTTTACCAAAGAACACAACAGTCGCAGCAGAGCTCCAGTGGTACAGTTGAAGCGTCAGCCGGCCTCTTTGTCTTCTCAGTGGTGTGAAGCTGTGTTCAAAACATTTGTGAAGGAGGGCAAAGGTGCACTGATGGTGGACCGCATCGCAGGGTGTGAAGCAGTAAAGCTTCTCCCTGTGTGTATCTTTGCTAAGCTCTCTGTGTGTGTATCTTTGCTAAGCTCTCTGTGTGTGTATCTTTGCTAAGCTCTCTGTGTGTGTATCTTTGCTAAGCTCTCTCTGTGTGTATCTTTGCTAGGCTCTCTGTGTGTGTATCTTTGCTAAGCTCTCTGTGTGTGTATCTTTGCTAGGCTCTCTGTGTGTGTGTGTGTATCTTTGCTAAGCTCTTTTTGTGTGTGTGTGTGTATCTTTGCTAAGCTCTCTGTGTGTGTATCTTTGCTAAGCTCTCTGTGTGTGTATCTTTGCTAAGCTCTCTGTGTGTGTATCTTTGCTAAGCTTCTCCCTGTGTGTATCTTTGCTAAGCTCTCTGTGTGTGTATCTTTGCTAAGCTCTCTGTGTGTGTATCTTTGCTAAGCTCTCTGTGTGTGTATCTTTGCTAAGCTCTCTGTGTGTGTATCTTTGCTAAGCTCTCTGTGTGTGTATCTTTGCTAAGCTCTCTGTTTGTGTATCTTTGCTAAGCTCTCTCTGTGTGTATCTTTGCTAGGCTCTCTGTGTGTGTATCTTTGCTAAGCTCTCTGTGTGTGTATCTTTGCTAAGCTCTCTGTGTGTGTATCTTTGCTAAGCTCTCTCTGTGTGTATCTTTGCTAGGCTCTCTGTGTGTGTATCTTTGCTAAGCTCTCTGTGTGTGTATCTTTGCTAGGCTCTCTGTGTGTGTGTGTGTATCTTTGCTAAGCTCTTTGTGTGTGTGTGTGTATCTTTGCTAAGCTCTCTGTGTGTGTATCTTTGCTAAGCTCTCTGTGTGTGTATCTTTGCTAAGCTCTCTGTGTGTGTATCTTTGCTAAGCTCTCTGTGTGTGTATCTTTGCTAAGCTCTCTGTGTGTGTATCTTTGCTAGGCTTTCTGTGTGTGTATCTTTGCTAAGCTCTCTGTCTGTGTGCATCTTTGCTAAGCTCTCTGTCTGTGTGCATCTTTGCTAAGCTCTTTGTGTGTTCTCTGCTATCTCTCTGTGTGTGTGTGTGTGTGTGTGTGTGTGTGTGTGTGTGTGTGTGTGTGTGTGTGTGTGTGTGTGTGTGTGTGTGTGTGTGTGTGTGTGTGTGTGTGTGTGTGTGCGTGTGTGTGTGTGTGTGTGTGTATCTTTGCTAATCTCTCTGTGTATGTGTATCTTTGCTAATCTCTCTGTGTATGTGTATCTTTGCTAATCTCTCTGTGTATGTGTATCTTTGCTAATCTCTCTGTGTGTGTGTATCTTTCCTAAACTCCCGGTATGTGTATCTTTGCTAAGCTCTCTGTGTGTATTTCTTTGCTCAGCTCTCTGTGTGTATTTCTTTGCTAAGCTCTCTGTGTGTGTTTCTTGTACATTGAGATTTTTGGGGCTAGATCGTGGCCCCGATAAATATCTTCGACCAGTCCTACAAGCCAGCAGGATGGACCCAGCAGGACGGGCCGAAGGCTGTCTGTAAACTATTTCCTGAATAACAAGTTTGATCTCAAAATATTATTCCATACGCAGAGTTGTTCATTGATTTCTATCAGGAAACAGGGAGGGGAAAAAAATGTCCTAAAGAGTTTATTTTATGGGGAGGTGTAATGCTTCCTAAAGGAAACATTGCTTCCTTTTAGTTTCACGTTGCAGTATTTTCAACCCTTCAACTTTCCATTAAAAAAAAATACTAAAAATACAAATGAAATAAACAAATTAATTCTGAGGAGAAAATTGCCTTGGTGTACTGAATTATATATTATATCTATAGTTATATGTACAGTACAATGTGCAGACAGAAAACATTGCCTTGGCGTACTGAATTATATATTTGCGTCTCGTATTTTCTACAGTATCTTTCCGTAGGCACAGTTCTAGTCCCACAATTAATGTATCTGAATCTCATATCTATAGTTATATTTACAGTACAATGTGCAGACAGACAACATTGACTTAACCTTACCCCATATGTTCTCTCACATTCAGGCTTGAGAGCTTTCTCCCACCATTAGGGGAAACCACTGCAGTTCAGTAAAACTCAAACTGTGTTCCTGAGGCAGTCTTGTGTCCCAGAGCAGATATTTAGCTCTGTCAAGGAGAGCTAGGTTAAGTTCTTCTCTCAGGGGCACAATGTCTCAAACTGTGTACACAGAGCCTGCTCCCTGATGGATATTGTGCTAAGTCTTACTAAAAACGACTGCCCTGGTCTTAATCAAAATAGAGCCTGTCCAGAGACAACCTCGTATCAATCTCCCGCTCTGACAGAAACGAGGGAAGCCAAGGATAGAAAGACCCAAGGCAGTCTGGGGGAATTCATAGTATTTTTGATAAATATATACATAGAGTTCCTAACAGTAAAAGCTAAATAACTCCCAGTATATCTTGGCAAGATCTGGTCTCAGATCCGAGGGAAGACAAAGTCTCTTGTCCACTAATCCGTAGTTTGGAGGGGACTCCTGACACAGACCACAGAAACTCTGGGGGTGGGGGGGGCAAATGAGTTGGGGGGGATGAAGTATGTGCTGTTCTATTGCACGTGCCTGTTTGATGAGAAAGGAATGACTTGGCCCGGTCTCCTTCGGAGGCACAAAGCCCGAGTAAAATAAAGAGATCCTTCCGCTTTTAGCTTGATCGACAAAGGTCTAGGGATATCTAATTCTGTCTAGAAACATACACTTTTTTAAACGTGTCCTTATTCCTTCACACAACATGACGTAAAACTCATCGTTATATCTGGTGTTTATTTTGTTTTTCTCCATAACTTTTATTCAATCAGGAGAGACAATTGAGTCTTATTTGCGATGGTGCCCCGAGGACAATACAATACAGGTTACTATTTCAACATTTCAAATTTGTTTTGGATTTGAGGACTGCAAAAAAAAAGACCCCTGGTGGCATGGCATGTCTGTTGGGGTAAGTGTGGGTGTCAGAGCTGTGGGTAAGTTGACTCTGCAAACAATTTGGAATGTACAAAATAGTAATGTTTCTTATAAAAATAAGAAGTGATGCAGTCAGTCTCTCCTCAACTCTTAGCCAAGGCATTTATATCAGCCCTCTGTTTACAATGAAGAGCAAGATGTGCGGCTGTGTTCAGGGTCAGCTGCAGCTTAAGGTCTTTCTTTACATCACTCGACCACAGGTCTGGACAATAATCAAAATAAGACAAAACTAGAGTCTGCAGGACTTGCTTTTTGTAGTGTTGTGTCAAAAAAGCAAAACATTTCTTTGTTACCGACAGACCTCTCCCCATCTTTGCAACCATTGCATCTACAATTTAAGTCGGAGGTTTACATGCACCTTAGCCAACTACATTTAAACTCAGTTTTTCACAATTCCTGACATTTAATCCTAGTAAAAATTCCCTGTCTTTGGTCAGTTAGGATCACCACCTTATTTTAAGAATGTGAAATGTCAGAATAATAGTAGAGAGAATTACTTATTTCAGATTTTATTTCTTTCATTTCAATTCCCAGTGGGTCAGAAGTTTACATACACTCCGTTAGTATTTGGTAGCATTGCCTTTAAATTGTATATTTTGAGTGAAACATTTCAGGAACGAACATTTCAGGTAGCCTTCCACAAGCTTCCCACAATAAATTGAGTGAATTTTGGCCTATTCCTCCTGAAAGAGCTGGCGTACCTGAGTCAGGTTTATAGGCCTCCTTGCTCGCACATGCTTTTTCAGTTCTGCCTACAAATTTTCTATAGGATTGGTGTCAAGGCTCCTTAAGCCATTTTGCCACAACTTTGTAAGTATGCTTGAGGTCATTGTCCATTTGGAAGACCAATTTGCGACCAAGCTTTAACTTCCTGACTGATGTCTTGAGATGTAGCTTCAATATATCCACGTAATTTTCCTACCTCATGAAGCCATCTATTTTGTGAAGTGCACCAGTCGCTCCTGCAGCAAAGCACCCCCACAACATGATGCTGCCACCCCCGTGCTTCACGGTTGGGATGGTGTTCTTTGACTTGCAAGCCTCCCCCTTTTTCCTCCAAACATAGCGATGGTCATTAAGGCCTAACAGTACTATTTTTGTTTCATCAGACCAGAGGACATTTCTCCAAAAAGTACGATCTTTGTCCCCATGTGCAGTTGCAAATCGTAGTCTGTTTTTTTTCATGGCGGTTTTGGAGTGCTTCTTCCTTGCTGAGCGGCCTTTCAGGTTATGTCGATATAGGACTTGTTTTCCTGCGGATACTTGCGGATACCTGTTTCCTCCAGCATCTTCACAAGGTCCTTTGTTGTTGTTCTGGGATTGATTTGCACTTTTCGCACCAAAGTACGTTCATCTCTAGGAGACAGAACGTGTCTCCTTCCTGAGCGGTATGACGGCTGCGTGGTCCTATGGTGTTTATACTTGCATATTATTGTTTGTACAGATGAATGTGGTACCTTCAGACATTTAGAAATAGCTCCCAAGGATGAACCAGACACCTTTTTTTTTTTGAGGTCTTGGCAGATTTCTTTAGATTTTCCCATGACGTCAAGCAAAGAGGCACTGAGATTGAAGGTAGGCCTTGAAATACATCCACAGGTACACCTCCAATTGACTCAAATGATGTCAATTAGCCTATCAGAAGCTTCTAAAGTCATTACATAATTTTCTGGATTTTCCCAAGCTGTTTAACTTCTCTAGGGTGGGGGGCAGCATTTTGAATTTTGGATGAAAAGCATGCCCAAATTAAACTGCCTTCTACTCAGGCCCAGAAGATAGGAGACGTTTCATTTTCCATTTGTTTTGTCTTTGTCTTACACACCTGGTTTCAATCCCACAATTCCCTGTTAATTATTTACCCCTCTGTTGCCCAATGTTTGTTTGTGATTGATTGTTTCCATGTAGGAAGGTCCGTTATTGTGGGCTCTGTTTTTGTATTGCATTTATTATGTTGAGTAAAATATGTTTATTTACTCAGATCTGCTGTCCTGCTCCTGACTCCAAAACACCAGCTACACACAGACTTCCTTACACTCTGATTTGATGAACGTTTAATTAGTCTTTCTGCCCATCATTTCATTTAAAGTACTCCACAGTTTTTTTTCCCATAATTGTTTATTTATGTCATTGCTTCATACAGTTTCTGCTTTGTGGTGTTTAGTCACATAATATCTCAAGCTACCTTGTCCTTGAACCTTAGGAACTTGACAACTATCGGCCTGGACTTTTCTGGGTTTTCCAGTTCTGTGGTCGTGATCCACCTCATTCTTCCTGTGGTCCATCTTCAGTTTCTCCAAGACAATTTCCCTCACTTTGTCCTCAGACTCCGTCTCGGTCTCATATGTAAATTCCGCAATTCTGTCCACACTCATGTTGTTCTGCCTTGATTGTCCCTCGAGATAAACTAATTTCTCTGTGCTTCTATATCTGCATTGCTTGCTGTTTGGAGTTTTAGGCTGGGTTTCTGTAGTGACATCGGCTGATGTAAAAAGGGCTTTATAAATACATTTGATTCGTTGTAATCATGGATTCACGTACAGAACCGATGCCCTATCTCAATGACTTACAGATCGCTGTCATCTTGCCGTTCTCCTGTTTAGTCATTGAGCTGACCCTGGGAGAGCTGCTATATTGAACTACAATAGTTTTCACTGTAGTGTTTTTGTGAACTAAAGTCTGCAAAAAAAACACTACAGTTAATACTATAGTATTTACTGTAGTAAACTGCAGTATTTACAGTTTACTATGGTATAAATTCTGCAGTAAAATAAAACTATAGTATATACTATAGTAATTCATGTAGTGTTTTTGTGGACTAAAGTCTGCAAAAAAACACTACAGTTAATACTATAGTATTTACTGTAGTAAACTGCAGTATTTACAGTTTACTATGGTATAAATTCTGCAGTAAAATAAAACTATAGTATATACTATAGTAATTCATGTAGTGTTTTTGCGGATTGTAGCCGTAAAACTTAAATGAATAAACCGGTATTTTATGTGCTTTATTCACTGAACACAACATTATTTATTACGTTTATAGATTTTATAGTATATATAATTATAGACAGCCATCTATTTCCTTAATGAACACAGCATTTTGCTCATTTACATACAGTGCCTTGCGAAAGTATTCGGCCCCCTTGAACTTTGCGACCTTTTGCCACATTTCAGGCTTCAAACATAAAGATATAAAACTGTATTTTTTTTGTGAAGAATCAACAACAAGTGGGACACAATCATGAAGTGGAACGACATTTTTGGATATTTCAAACTTTTTTAACAAATCAAAAACTGAAAAATTGGGCGTGCAAAATTATTCAGCCCCCTTAAGTTAACACTTTGTAGCTCCACCTTTTGCTGCGATTACAGCTGTAAGTCGCCTGGGGTATGTCTCTATCAGTTTTGCACATCGAGAGACTGACATTTTTTCCCATTCCTCCTTGCAAAACAGCTCGAGCTCAGTGAGGTTGGATGGAGAGCATTTGTAAACAGCAGTTTTCAGTTCTTTCCACAGATTCTCAATTGGATTCAGGTCTGGACTTTGACTTGGCCATTCTAACACCTGGATATGTTTATTTTTGAACCATTCCATTGTAGATTTTGCTTTATGTTTTGGATCATTGTCTTGTTGGAAGACAAATCTCCGTCCCAGTCTCAGGTCTTTTGCAGACTCCATCAGGTTTTCTTCCAGAATGTTCCTGTATTTGGCTCCATCCATCTTCCCATCAATTTTAACCATCTTCCCTGTCCCTGCTGAAGAAAAGCAGGCCCAAACCATGATGCTGCCACCACCATGTTTGACAGTGGGGATGGTGTGTTCAGCTGTGTTGCTTTTGCGCCAAACATAACGTTTTGCATTGTTGCCAAAAAGTTCAATTTTGGTTTCATCTGACCAGAGCACCTTCTTCCACATGTTTGGTGTGTCTCCCAGGTGGCTTGTGGCAAACTTTAAACGACACTTTTTATGGATATCTTTAAGAAATGGCTTTCTTCTTGCCACTCTTCCATAAAGGCCAGATTTGTGCAATATACGACTGATTGTTGTCCTATGGACAGAGTCTCCCACCTCAGCTGTAGATCTCTGCAGTTCATCCAGAGTGATCATGGGCCTCTTGGCTGCATCTCTGATCAGTCTTCTCCTTGTATGAGCTGAAAGTTTAGAGGGACGGCCAGGTCTTGGTAGATTTGCAGTGGTCTGATACTCCTTCCATTTCAATATTATCACTTGCACAGTGCTCCTTGGGATGTTTAAAGCTTGGGAAATCTTTTTGTATCCAAATCCGGCTTTAAACTTCTTCACAACAGTATCTCGGACCTGCCTGGTGTGTTCCTTGTTCTTCATGATGCTCTCTGAGCTTTTAACGGACCACTGAGACTATCACAGTGCGGGTGCATTTATACGGAGACTTGATTACACACAGGTGGATTGTATTTATCATCATTAGTCATTTAGGTCAACATTGGATCATTCAGAGATCCTCACTGAACTTCTGGAGAGAGTTTGCTGCACTGAAAGTAAAGGGGCTGAATAATTTTGCACGCCCAATTTTTCAGTTTTTGATTTGTTAAAAAAGTTTTAAATATCCAATAAATGTCGTTCCACTTCATGATTGTGTCCCACTTGTTGTTGATTCTTCACCAAAAAATACAGTTTTATATATTTATATTTGATGCCTGAAATGTGGCAAAAGGTCGCAAAGTTCAAGGGGGCCGAATACTTTCGCAAGGCACTGTAGTTACGTGTTTAACTCCAGAATTCACTTCGGGCATTTCAATACGTTTCTGAATTTCCTGCACTAATGTGTTATCATAAACACACTGGGTCACAATCACTTTGTCTTAGTATGTCATCTATTTAGGAACAACAACAAAAATATTCACGGAATAATATTTCGGCTCTTTGTGCATTTTCTTAGTTTTGATACTAGAGGGTTATCAGACGATTCCTAAAGGGTCTGTGCTCCCAAAGTTGTTGACTGTTTTTGTGCTTTCCAGTTAGCTAGCAGTTCTCAGCTTTTAGTAGCCAATGGCTAGCAGTTCTCAGCTTTTAGTAGCCAATGGCTAGCAGTTCTCAGCTTTTAGTAGCCAATGGCTAGCAGTTCTCAGCTTTTAGTAGCCAATGGCTAGCAGTTCTCAGCTTTTAGTAGCCAATGGCTAGCAGTTTCTTACCGGCAATAAAAACATGTTTTAGAGTAATTCCTGAATTATTTAATGTAACAAATCAAACATTAAACCTCGCAAAGAATTCATGGTAATTTATGGTAACCTCCTAAACAATTATCTTAGACCCAGCGTTTATATGAAAACGGTGTTTATTTGCTAAAACGTATGCCGTTGCCCGGCTATTAAAAGAGACAGGCGGCTATTTGAGACTCTGCATTTATTTGAACTTTTACGGTACTGTAGTATTTGCTATTTGTTTTTTTGTTTGATTATCTTTGACATAGAAACCTACTGGAGAAATACTAAAAGACCACATTTTCCATAACCTTAAGGTAGGCAGGACTTGGGTCTGAATGGCTAGTGTTTTTGCAGACATTACTGTAATATTTACAATAGTATTCTACGGTATACTACAACAATCTATCCTAAGTACTACACATGTTAGTGGGATGCTAAAGTGTGTGGTACAGTATTCTACAGTACACTGTACTACAATATACTATTGCATTTTATCGTAAGTAGTGTAGTATTCTATAGTAAACTGTAATTTTTTTTTTTATGTTGGCAAGCGAGACATTTTTGAAATGTTAGGCTTTTTTTTTAGCGCCCTCTGAGGAAGTGCTCACATAAATAATGCAGGCATCTCATCAATGCATCAAGACACAAGAAACCCTGGGCATGAGCTAATAGTCCTCGTTGTTGTTCTGGACAGATTTTAACTGCGTTTTTTTTCCTTTCTTTTCACTTAAAAGGCCCTAACAGTGATTGTGAGTTATGTAGTCCAGGTCTCGGGGATGACACCTAGCGCTTCATTATTTTTTACAACCATCGGTTTGATTTTCAACTGTTGCTCTGTTAAGTAACACTGCTGTCATGGGTAAGGGCCGGTGTAGTTTGTCAAGCCTTAGTTGGGTGAGATCCTGAGACCGATAGTTGTAGGTTTTATGCCCAGAGGCCTCAGCTAATATACGGCACCTGAGTGCAAGCTATGCCCTTTGACCCTCTTTAAACCCCCCCCCCCCCCCCAAGCAAGGAGCCAAGGGAAAGGTTTTGTGTTTGTTCTTCAGAAACTGTCATTATTTTAAGTGTCAGTTAGTTTTTTTGTTCATGTTAGGGTCATTCTAGAGGTATAGAGGTTGTGGGATAAACCACGTTCTGGTAGTAAAAAAAAACCTAGACGGATGTTGTATCGTTACTAAACTAGAGCGAAAGTTGCGCAGAACGTCATCAACTGCAGTGTTCATGTTACATGTCATGTAAATCTCCTTAACTCTAACTAACCCTGTATTTTGACTTTCAGGCAGTGTAGCCTAGTGGTTAGAGCGTTGAACTAGTAACCGGGAAGGTTGCAAGTTTGAATCCCTGAGCTGACAAGGTAAAAATCTGTTGTTCTGCCCCTGGACAAGGCAGTTAACCCACTGTTCCTAGGCCGTCATTAAAAATAAGCATTTTTTTCTTAACTGACTTGCCCTAGTTAAATAAAGGTAAAAAAAAATAAAAATCTACTTGGTGTCTCTTCTATTGAGTGAACCCTGCCTTTGTCTGCCCTCCTTTTAATTCTCTTCAGCCAGAGAGAAAATCCATTGGACCGACAACTCACTCAGTCAGTTGTCGGACTTCATTTAATTCCCGAAGATGCAGTGGGGTCGGGGTGTCTACAGACGGGTCTGATGCAGCAGTAATGATCAAACAGAGAGTCTGTGAGAAAGAGAGAGAGGAATTTAAGGGGTGTCTGTACGAAGGAGAGCGAAAAAAACAAAGCAAAGTCCAATCAGTCCATCCTCTGTCTTCTCTCCTCCTCCCTCCTTTCCCATCACCTCTGCAGTGCGTGTTAGGGGCACTGCTAGCACACTGCAGAGTGATTTAAGGGCACTGCTAGCACACTGCAGAGTGATTTAGGGGCACTGCTAGCACACTGCAGAGTGATTTAGGGGCACTGCTAGCACACTGCAGAGTGATTTAGGGGCACTGTTAGCACACTGCAGAGTGATTTAGGGGCACTGCTAGCACACTGCAGAGTGATTTAGGGGCACTGCTAGCACACTGCAGAGTGATTTGGGGGCACTGCTAGCACACTGCAGAGTGATTTAGGGGCACTGCTAACACACTGCAGAGTGATTTGGGGGCACTGCTAGCACACTGCAGAGTGATTTAGGGCGTTTTGGGATTTAGGGGCACTGCTAACACACTGCGGGGCGTTTTGGAGACACTGCTGGCACAAAGCGGGACATTTTAGGGGCACTGCCGGCTCACTAAGGGGCGTTTTAGGGGCACTGTCGGCACTTTACAGTGATTTACCGTGATTTGTTGCTTTCTCACTGCTCTTCCTGTATTTACCGTGATTTGTTGCTTTCTTAGTGCTCTTCCTGTATTTTCAGTACTTTAGGCCACCACTGTGGGCCACCACTTCAGACCCTACCGATCATTTCCCTCCCTGAAAGAAGTGGTGGTGGTGTGTGTATTCATTGGACACCAGATACCCTCCGGTCCTCGGTGTGTCTCCGTAGGTTGTCTATAGGACGGAAACAAGCAGAAGGATGGAAGGACTTAGGCTGAGCTAATGACCCGGAAGAAATCAGCACTGGGATGAGGTCATCTCTGACCTTTAGACAAATCACTGGATAAAGCAATGATCCATTATGTTTAACCCGCACACACAGACACACACACACACACACGGTTTCTTTTGTACCGTGATGGTCGGTTAACCTCCTATAAAGTGATGAGGGGGGTCTAAATGGGCGGGGGGCTCCTTCAATGAAGAGGAAGTGACCGATTGGAGGGGCAGAAACAATGTTTTCTTCACTCAGCATTTAACCATCTACTCTTCCTGTAAGCCCTTTTCAATGTAGAGGCTCATGTTGTTTTCACATAGGGGAAACTGTAGAGCACACGTCACAAACACACTCACTCACTCACTCACTCTCTCTCTCACACACACACAGACACACACGGACACACACACACACACACACAAGGAACCAAAAGATGTCATGAAACTGAAAGTCAATCAATTGAACGTAACCCACATGTCCAGTCTGTCACAGTGATTCCTCATTTTGTAATCACACACCTGAAACACGGACAAAATCTCTGGGCCAGCCCAGAGGAGACCCCCTTCAAAGTAAGGCTTCTTTCCATGTAAAAACATCTTCAGGAAACGTTGAAACGCCCCGCACCTGACCATCAGAGAAACTACATGTGTTTCCATTACCGCAACGCTCCCAAAGACTGTCATTTGTAAAAAAAAAAAAAAAACACTCGCCTCAGTGCTGCACTTAAGTCCTTTCATATGTTAGTGATTAGTCGCAATTCCATACGCATTGATTACTACTGTCAGAGAAGCAGCAATGTGCAAAATCTCAGCAACCAGCACCTGTTTTACGAAGGGATTTTAATTCCGTCTTCTCTGAGTTCTCACAACGAAGAAGCCATAGGATCTCTGAATTGAATCCAACCTCCCAAACAAAATGAAATGGTCTAGAAAACAAAGAGTTGCCTGTTTTTGTTACTTTCAGCACCATTCCTTAAAATCAAAGTGAACCGAAACCATTTTTCTGGTGCTTCTATGAGATTTACCTGATGTTACCGGGCAGGTTGGGGACAGAGATGAGTGAAATATACTGTAATTGAGACTTCCTTAGGATTGGTGATTATTGGCCGCTCAATGGAAACCAGCCTTGAGAAACCATATCTGAGTCCGTGAGAAGCATTATGGGTAGTTTTCTCTTCTCCCCTCTAACTCTTATGAATCAGGGGTCCGTAACGGGAACAATAACCCTTTGAACTTTAGGAATTAGGTAAGGAGTTGAAGATGGAAAAAATTAGAGAGAGAGAGAGAGAGGGGGCAACGGGTAAGAGAGACGTGAAAAACCAAACCCTGTTATTCACACCCATCTCCAAAGAGTCAAGGGTCTGACATTGAAGTATGATGACTACCAGGGACTATTATGGGGGGGGTGGGGGGGGGGGGTGGGGGGGGGGTGTAACCAAGGACCGCCCTCTGTGCATTCCATTCCCCCTGACCAATTGCCGCCCAGGTGTCTCACCTCTCCCGGCTCTCTTCATTAAATTAAAGGCCAAGATTTATACCCGGGTGCCAAAGCAACAGCTTCAGTCGGATTAGGAATCATTTATCCCGTCAGAGTGGCTGAAAGCATGGAGTTTGATTGATAGACCCAGAGCGATGGGGAAGTATATAGTTACACACGGCTGCCTTTCCGACTGGGGCTCCTGCATCTTTAATTCAGCACTGAATCCCATTATCCGACCCAGCCAACAATATGGTGCAGGTAACCAATTCCCCTGACTACCGTAAAGGTAGATGACTGTGGGTTGGGGGTTGTTCTGGGCTTCTATAAGAAGGAGTGGGTTAAGGAACAGACTGCAGGATATGCTTTGACAAGGATTCCTGCTCGTGGAGTTTTGTAGATAGTGGCCTTGTTATGACTCCCCAGTGTCCCCTCAAACAGACTGGGGCCTTGGCTTTCTCTCTGTGGTGCCTCCCACCAGATGGCACAAAACATACACACATCTGAGCTCTCATCACAGTGATCTTTGAGGAAAACATGGCTTTGTGGCAAAGTGCACTGCTCATTTTATGGAAAGGTGTGGGAATCTGTGAGTATAAGTGTTTGAATGCAGTCCATCCTAGGTAAATATAATTCATTGTCTTCCGTTAGGGCGCAGGATTTGGAAATCCTGTCATGGAATATTAACAGAACATCAACAGGGTGAATAAATATCTAAGACAGACAGACAGGATACAAACATTATGTGAGACATTGACAGAACTTCAACAGGGTGAATAAATATCTAAGACAGACAGACAGGATACAAACACTGTGTGAGTGGACAGTGTTTTTTTATTTTCTCGGTTACTATATGAATACAAGTATTGCTGTTTGAAAACCATCAAAGGAAAGCGGGATCATGTGAGGGTGAAAGTGGAGGGTGAAGTTCCCCCCTGGGCTGTATTTTCCCAAA
Source organism: Oncorhynchus mykiss (assembly GCF_013265735.2). NCBI lineage: Eukaryota > Metazoa > Chordata > Actinopteri > Salmoniformes > Salmonidae > Oncorhynchus > Oncorhynchus mykiss. The sequence continues at coordinate 5,215,344 of NC_048565.1, read as the reverse complement.
AGTTTTTAAACGGTTGAGAGCCCATTATTTGGAACTGGAAGCCCAGACGAAAGGTGTAGACACAATTAGGTGATTGAAATGGGAGCCGTCAGAATCCAAACCATATGATCTAATGCGTTTGACTTAATGCAGTTAAGAATCAGAGAGATGGAATTAAACCTCCATGCTGACTATTTGTTCAGCAAACCGAACCTGGGCTCAAACGTTTGTGACATCACCACCAGAGAAGTCACTGTTGGAAATTCACACTACCGCAGAAGAGGGGAGTCAATCCATCCCATGTCTTCAAATGGATATCCACTGACACAACAGTAAGAAAGTATAAGATTAAAGGAGTCTTCTCATTTCTTCAGATGTTGCTGTGTAAGGAAGAGGCAAAGAATTGGGCAATAACAAAACAAATATATTGAGGTCGGCCCACATATTTCCAGATGGATGTAATGGTTTCCCTTTGGACTGATTTCCAGAATCCTGGTCCTGATTGGATCAAACTCCTACAGCGGTTGTGATGATTGGCTCATACTCCTACAGCGGTTGTGATGATTGGATCAAAATCCTACTGCGGTTGTGATGATTGGATCAAACTCCTACAGCGGTTGTGATGATTGGATCAAACTCCTACAGCGGTTGTGATGATTGGATCAAACTCCTACAGCGGTTGTGATGATTGGATCATACTCCTACAGCGGTTGTGATGATTGGATCAAACTCCTACAGAGGTTGTGATGATTGGATCAAACTCCTACAGCGGTTGTGATGATTGGATCATACTCCTACAGCGGTTGTGATGATTGGATCAAAATCCTACAGCGGTTGTGATGATTGGATCAAAATCCTACAGCGGTTGTGATGATTGGATCATACTCCTACAGCGGTTGTGATGATTGGATCAAAATCCTACAGCGGTTGTGATGATTGGATCATACTCCTACTGCGGTTGTGATGATTGGATCAAACTCCTACAGCGGTTGTGATGATTGGATCAAACTCCTACAGCGGTTGTGATGATTGGATCAAACTCCTACTGCGGTTGTGATGATTGGATCAAACTCCTACAGCGGTTGTGATGATTGGATCAAACTCCTACAGCGGTTGTGATGATTGGATCAAACTCCTACAGCGGTTGTGATGATTGGATCAAACTCCTACTGCGGTTGTGATGATTGGATCAAACTCCTACAGCGGTTGTGATGATTGGATCAAACTCCTACAGCGGTTGTGATGATTGGATCAAACTCCTACTGCGGTTGTGATGATTGGATCAAACTCCTACAGCGGTTGTGATGATTGGATCAAACTCCTACAGAGGTTGTGATGATTGGATCAAACTCCTACAGCGGTTGTGATGATTGGATCAAACTCCTACAGCGGTTGTGATGATTGGATCAAACTCCTACTGCGGTTGTGATGATTGGATCAAACTCCTACTGCGGTTGTGATGATTGGATCAAACTCCTACAGCGGTTGTGATGATTGGATCAAACTCCTACAGCGGTTCTGATGATTGGATCATGCTCCTACAGCGGTTGTGATGATTGGATCAAACTCCTACAGCGGTTGTGATGATTGGATCATACTCCTACAGCGGTTGTGATGATTGGATCAAACTCCTACAGCGGTTGTGATGATTGGATCAAACTCCTACAGCGGTTGTGATGATTGGATCAAACTCCTACAGCGGTTCTGATGATTGGATCAAACTCCTACAGCGGTTCTGATGATTAGATCAAACTCCTACAGCGGTTGTGATGATTGGATCAAACTCCTACAGCGGTTGTGATGATTGGATCATACTCCTACAGCGGTTGTGATGATTGGATTTGAGGAGGATTCTGTTTTGGATTCTGTTCTGTTTTGTTTTGGCTGCACTCTATTTAACAATGGTGGACTTCATGAGTGACATTTCTAAATGTCTATATCATAGTCAAAGTCATCATGCAGTATGTTCTTCATTGAGTATCATAGATCTCCATAAAGTATGTTTGTGAATTGATCGTATATATGGATTATATTTTTGGTCTACAAAATGCCATAGATTAGTTCATCTCCATGTCCCAATTAAACATTATTGTGTCCAAGGTCGCATGGGATAGTATTGGTCATGGCTTACGAGGAAAGAGTTCCAAAAGCAAAGTATTGCTTGATAGGTCCCCATATCACGTGACACATGTGACTCCGACGTTACACCTGCACCGAATCAGTCTTAACAGGAAGCAGCTGTGGATGCCGTATGGCACCCGGATGACGAATGTGATAATGCCGTATTTGAAGTCTTATATCTATCGTATGCTACAGTTTAATTTCCAGGTTAGAAGTTGAAATGGTCTTTGTTTAGGTCGACACCCTTTGCTAATGTTGTGACATGTTTTGAGGATGTTGTCCTGAAGTGAATTAGCATGGGGGAGGAAAGGATGCAATTAGCACGTGCAGGAATTATAGAGATGGGGTCAACTAGAGTGAAATATCTTGTCACGTTACACCTGTTGCCAGATCACACAGTTTCCTCTTGAGAGGCAACATGTGAACCAGCAGTTTGGAGCACAAAGGGACAACACAGCAACAGCTATCAGGCTGTAGGAACTAAACCTAAACCTGACCCTGGATAGGTCAGAACCTCCTCTTCTCCACCTTCCCCTCTTCCTGAGAGAACGGTGTTTTTCTTTTCTTTTCTTTTTCTGAGGGGAGACAATGTCATCTGTTTCCAGTCAGTGTTCACACCGTAGGCGGTGAAAAAAAGTGCCAAAAGAGGGTGGTTTGAACCCTGTGGAAATCCTACTGACTTCGTGGAATTCTGTCAACTGGACTGCAGGTGTGAGCTGAGCGGTGTTGTAAAATGCCACAACAGCTTCCCACGTGTCATGCTGTAAGTCGAAGGATTAGTGCAAGTCAAACAAACCGACATCGCTGACAGTCGGAGAATGAGATTTGATGCTTTCTGTTGATAGTTTCTCTTTCGTTGACGCCAGACACGTTCATATTGCCAGGTTCGCTGGTGAGCCAAATAGTTACGTCTCCAAGTGCCAAAATCCGTGTCATACACCTAGACTGTGATGAGTCACAGGAGAACGGAGTGCATTAAACCTTGGCGGCATAACTCCTCAACTGCTCCTAAACCTTCAGTGTCGATTCCATCTCCTTACAGCACACACTCAATCTATTAGGCCAGATCACAAATGTTCTTCATGACTGTCATAGACAGAGTACGGCATCGTCATAGACAGAGTACGGCCTGTCACTCAATTCCATTAGTCCGGATCACACTGTTCTTCACGACTGTCATAGAGTACAGCATCGTCATGTGACTTGCTGCTTGACCTCAATTTGAAAAGAGATCTAGTTCCTGGCTCCATCCTTTCAACAAACTCTGCCTGGTAATTGACCATTACTCTGGAGCAGAGAGAGGTGTTGTCCAGAGGGCAAACTGCTTATCTGGAAACAATCATGGAGTTAGGAGGCTGGCAGACACTGCAGTCACCCTGCAGTCCCCTTCACCACCCCCACCCCTGCCCTATCCTCCCCATAGAATGCTGCCTGGGCTCGGTCTGTTGCTGCAGGATGAAGACTAACAAGCCCTCTCTATGGAGAAAAACATGTTAGTCCTCAAACCGTGCAGAAAATGCCGGCCTGTCTCGAGCTGTCGTAGAGAGTGGGCTTCGTCAACGACAATATGACATCATTATTACGTGTCGTTGTGGACTGCTTCTTTTCGACTGAGGCGATGATATATCTGATGATAACCCCCGTCTCCGTTTTAAAACAACGTCCAAATGTCAACCCTTACCTTTTAGATATTAAAAATGCTCTCAATCACTGTGTTCATTGTACATACAACATGTACAGTATGTTATGACGGTTAAGCATTGGGTGAGACTGAATTACTTCCGATAGTTTGCAAAGACTGGCTGAAAAGAGCACTGTTTAAATGGATTTTTTTTTTTTTGTCAACATGGGGATGCGCTGCCAATGTGATGCCGGGTTAGGTAACTGTCAACAAGTGGCTACAAAATTACCAAAGTGCACGCAAGTTATGTCGTGCGACCTCCCCTCATCTCGCCAAACCCAAACATCATAGTAGAAAAACAATAATACCAACTGACTTGTCTACCTCTGGCGCAGAACTGGCCCCAGATGTGGAGAGCATATCAATAGTGTTCTACTGGGAGTTATCCAAACAAAGAGGCTGCCGCTTTTCACTCCTAAAGATTTTCCCCCTTTAAAAAACTATCCCCAGCATAAGGTACCAACAAATATATACACTCAGTCTCCAGTTTATTAGGTACACTACCCCCCCCTTCCCCCTGTTCACAATTTTTTTTCTCTCTCTAACAGTCATGTGGCCGAGGCTTTCTGTATAAAGCAGGCTGACAGGCATCAAGGCATTCAGTTACTGTTCAATTGAAGTTTAGAATGGGCAAAACAAGTAACCATGGAGACTTTGAGCGTGGTATGATTGTCGGTGCCAGATGTTCCAGTATCTCAGAAACGGCCTGCCTTCTGGGCTTTTCACACACGAAGACTGTCTATAGCTCCAAAACACAGACACGGGAAGAACTGTATGTGCTAACCCTCCTGGTCACTTGTGATACAAGACCAATGACCCATGACTCCAACATACAGTGCCCTCTAGTGTACAAAATAAGTAAAAATAACCCTTGATCAGACAATATACACAACTCATAAACAGGCCAAAATTGCTCCTACACTGACATCACTCCTATTTCTGTATGCTTTTGTTCTCTAGATATCTGTGCAGGTACAGGCAGATGGCTTTATGGGTAATGAGTTGAGATGGCCTGAGGGAAAGTATGGTTTTGGACCCACTGTTGGATTGGATGGAGTACAGTGACCCACTGTTGGATTGGATGGAGTACAACAGAGATGCACTGGGGGTAGTAGTCAGAGAAAGAGACCCCCCCCCCCCAACACACATACTAATTCAAAACAGAGACCCACATTTTCCTTACTGCTACTAAGTGTGGCCCGCAAGAAAGAAGTGGTAGTGCTGGTGACCCAGACATGCTCATCCAGCGATTAATTAAACCACATGACTGGAAGCATGGATCTCGCTGTACAGCCATCCCGCTGACTCATGCTCGGGCCTCCTGAAGCAAAGCATTAATAACTCACAGGGCACAGACGTCAATTCAACATCTATTACATGTTGGGTCAATGTAATTGCGTTGAAATTACACGGAAACAACGTTGATTCAACCAGTGCCGTTTCATCCTTGAAAAGTCGGATCTCACAGCGTTCAGGTCTGCGGCTGGGAGGCTTTCGGAATCGTCTTCACAACCACTGTCTGCCCTCCCTCCCTCTACTTTCGTTCCCATCTGACATCCTGCAATGTGACCGCTTTTTTGGTTCCTTGCCTGTGTTGCTCACTTCACTTCTCTGTGTACTTTAGGATGTTTAGTTATGGATATTTCCATCTGTTCTGTTTTTCTTCCTCAGGCTAGCCCTCGTGTGTACCACGGACCGTGTTGAGTTGCAGATTCTTTGAAGGAATGTCCTGGTGAATGGGCAAGAGCTGAAACCCACTGTAACAGACTGATTAGAATCGCCGCATGGGATGGTGGTGGGGCTCCAAAAAAAAACAATTGCCTGGACTTTTGGGAAAATAGAGAAGGCTGGTGTCGCACTTTGACCCACCGTGAGGAAGTGAAGAGGAGTCACCCTCTTGAAGGAAGCCCATGCACAGGGGGCACGAGCGGACGGCAGCATCAGTGCTCTGGGGGCCCGTGGGTGAACCCCATGGCTACTCTTCTTTCTCGCATTCAAAATAAAAATGCTGTGCTCAGCCACATTCACCAGGATGTGGTGATTATGTATCAGAGGGTAAAAAAAAGAAGGTGTTTGGACAGAGATTTACAGCGCAAGGGGACATTTACGTGATAGAAGTATAGAAATGACACGGGTAAAAATTGTTTTAGGAACTTATGCCATTGAGTACAAGGTAATGGCATGGTGATCTAGGCCATGTTCAAGTCTCCATAGTCATACAGAACACTGATATACTTGAGTCATTCAGCAGACACACTTATCCAGAGTGATTTACAGGAGAAATTAGGGTTCAGTGGCCATGCTCAAGGATACATTGAGGGTCATTTTTCACCTAGTTGGCTCACGGATTCGAACCAGTGACCTTTCGGTTACTGGCCCAACGCTCCTAACAGCTAGGTTACCTGCCGCCAAGGTATAGGTAATTTTAAAATACCAATACCTATATCAGTATAATGGTAGGTATGTTTATAGTATATTTACCTATATCAGTATAACGGTAGGTATGTTTATAGTATATATACCTATATCAGTATAACGGTAGGTATGTTTATAGTATATATACCTATATCAGTATAACGGTAGGTATGTTTATAGTATATATGCCTATATCAGTATAACGGTAGATATGTTTATAGTATAAATACCTTTATCAGTATAACGGTAGGTAAGTTTAAAGTGCCTATTCCTATGTAAGTATGAAGCAAGATTCTATATAAATCCTCAAAAAAAATGTCTATTGGTGGTTTTCTCAACATCTCCACATCGATATCTAGAATGATTTGGCCCTTTAAACTTGCTCACCTAGATATACAAAAGGCTTGAAATAGACACCCTCAATGCCATGCTTCCAATATTAGAGATATCAGATTAAGGGAATATAGGATGATATTCGTGTCAGTTTCATTTTGCCATCACAGTGTGATCATTGAGGAGGTGTTAGCAGCAATGACATAACTGGAACACCAAGGCACACACACACACACACACAGATGTCCTACATATCTAGAGTTAAGTCTGAGAATCTTCAGAGATTTGCATGTTTATCTTTAAACTGTCTAAATCAAAGCTGACATTTTCAAAGGATAGCCCTCGTCTATGAGGAACATCTCATTCTCATATAGTCCATGCATGTACAGAACATTTTATCCATCCAGACTTGTCTCACAGCATGGGAAGACGTACAGGACGAGACGCCTGACATGTTTGCCTGTGGGATACGGTTTCCTCCGGGCTAAGCGTTGGACCAGGCGAGCTGCGGTGGGAATCGGTGAGGCGGCGGTCTCCCCTAAGGCACAAGCCGCCACTCTCCCCGGTGACATCACCGCGGATCATCTCCTCTGCCAAAGAAAATGGCGCACTCTGGCTGATGAGGCGAGAGACAGGAGTCCCTCGGAGCCGACAGCATTCTGGCAGTCGGCCAACATCAACACACACCCCAGAAGTCTATAGGGCCAGAATGCAGTGATATCACTGGACTAGAACCGTTTACAGCCCAACGGGCCCGAACGCCATCCATCATAGGCAAAGACATGTGCATGGTTTATGACCGCGGGATTGACACACCAATAACAAAGACTGAGAATACGGCTACCATTCAAATGCCTGGGGAGTTTCTACCATTAGAATGCCTGGAGAGTTTCTACCATTAGAACGCCTGGGGAGTTTCTACCATTAGAACGCCTGGGGAGTTTCTACCATTAGAACGCCTGGAGAGTTTCTACCATTAGAACGCCTGGGGAGTTTCTACCATTAGAACGCCTGGAGAGTTTCTACCATTAGAACACCTGGGGAGATTCTACCATTAGAACGCCTGGAGAGTTTCTACCATTAGAACACCTGGGGAGATTCTACCATTAGAACGCCTGGGGAGATTCTACCATTCAAATGCCTGGAGAGTTTCTACCATTAGAACGCCTGGGGAGATTCTACCATTCAAATGCCTGGGGAGTTTCTACCATTAGAATGCCTGGAGAGTTTCTACCATTAGAACGCCTGGGGAGTTTCTACCATTAGAACGCCTGGAGAGTTTCTGAACATTAGAACGCCTGGGGTGATTCTACCATTAGAATGCCTGGGGAGTTTCTACCATTAGAACGCCTGGGGAGTTTCTACCATTAGAATGCCTGGAGAGTTTCTACCATTAGAATGCCTGGGGAGTTTCTACCATTAGAACGCCTGGGGAGTTTCTACCATTAGAATGCCTGGGGAGTTTCTACCATTAGAATGCCTGGGGAGTTTCTACCATTAGACCGCCTGGGGAGTTTCTACCATTAGAACGCCTGGGGAGTTTCTACCATTAGAATGCCTGGGGAGATTCTACCATTAGACCGCCTGGGGAGTTTCTACCATTAGAACGCCTGGGGAGTTTCTACCATTAGAACGCCTGGGGAGTTTCTACCATTAGAACGCCTGGAGAGTTTCTTAACATTAGAATGCCTGGGGAGTTTCTACCATTAGAACGCCTGGGGAGTTTCTACCATTAGAACGCCTGGGGAGTTTCTACCATTAGAACGCCTGGGGAGTTTCTACCATTAGAACGCCTGGGGAGTTTCTACCATTAGAACGCCTGGGGAGATTCTACCATTAGAAAGCCTGGGGAGATTCTACCATTAGAATGCCTGGGGAGTTTCTACCATTAGAACGCCTGGGGAGTTTCTTAACATTAGAATGCCTGGGGAGTTTCTACCATTAGAACGCCTGGGGAGTTTCTACCATTAGAACGCCTGGGGAGTTTCTTAACATTAGAATGCCTGGAGAGATTCTACCATTAGAATGCCTGGGGAGTTTCTACCATTAGAACGCCTGGGGAGTTTCTTAACATTAGAATGCCTGGAGAGATTCTACCATTAGAACGCCTGGGGAGTTTCTTAACATTAGAATGCCTGGAGAGTTTCTACCATTAGAATGCCTGGGGAGTTTCTACCATTAGAACGCCTGGGGAGTTTCTACCATTAGACCGCCTGGGGAGTTTCTACCATTAGAACGCCTGGGGAGTTTCTACCATTAGAACGCCTGGGGAGTTTCTACCATTAGAATGCCTGGGGTGATTCTACCATTAGAACGCCTGGGGAGTTTCTACCATTAGAACGCCTGGAGAGTTTCTACCATTAGAACGCCTGGGGAGTTTCTACCATTAGAACGCCTGGGGAGTTTCTTAACATTAGAATGCCTGGGGAGTTTCTACCATTAGAACGCCTGGGGAGTTTCTACCATTAGAACGCCTGGGGAGATTCTACCATTAGAATGCCTGGGGAGTTTCTACCATTAGAACGCCTGGGGAGATTCTACCATTAGAAAGCCTGGGGAGATTCTACCATTAGAATGCCTGGGGAGTTTCTACCATTAGAACGCCTGGAGAGTTTCTACCATTAGAATGCCTGGGGAGTTTCTACCATTAGAACGCCTGGGGAGTTTCTACCATTAGAACGCCTGGGGAGTTTCTACCATTAGAACGCCTGGGGAGTTTCTACCATTAGAACGCCTGGGGAGTTTCTACCATTAGAATGCCTGGGGTGATTCTACCATTAGAACGCCTGGGGAGTTTCTACCATTAGAACGCCTGGGGAGTTTCTACCATTAGAACGCCTGGGGAGTTTCTACCATTAGAACGCCTGGGGAGTTTCTTAACATTAGAATGCCTGGGGAGATTCTACCATTAGAACGCCTGGGGAGTTTCTAACATTAGAACGCCTGGGGAGTTTCTACCATTAGAACGCCTGGGGAGTTTCTACCATTCAAATACCTGGGGAGTTTCTTAACATTAGAATGCCTGGGGAGTTTCTTAACATTAGAATGCCTGGGGAGTTTCTACCATTAGAACGCCTGGGGAGATTCTACCATTAGAACGCCTGGGGAGTTTCTACCATTAGAACGCCTGGGGAGTTTCTACCATTAGAACGCCTGGGGAGTTTCTACCATTAGAACGCCTGGGGAGTTTCTACCATTAGAACGCCTGGGGAGTTTCTACCATTAGAACGCCTGGGGAGATTCTACCATTAGAACGCCTGGAGAGTTTCTACCATTCAAATACCTGGGGAGTTTCTACCATTAGAACGCATGGAGAGTTTCTACCATTAGAACGCCTGGGGAGTTTCTACCATTAGAACGCCTGGGGAGTTTCTACCATTAGAACGCCTGGGGAGTTTCTACCATTAGAACGCATGGAGAGTTTCTACCATTCAAATACCTGGGGAGTTTCTACCATTAGAACGCATGGAGAGTTTCTACCATTAGAACGCCTGGGGAGTTTCTACCATTAGAACGCCTGGGGAGTTTCTACCATTCAAATACCTGGGGAGTTTCTACCATTAGAACACCTGGGGAGTTTCTACCATTAGAACGCCTGGAGAGATTCTACCATTAGAACGCCTAGGGAGTTTCTTAACATTAGAATGCCTGGGGAGTTTCTTAACATTAGAATGCCTGGGGAGTTTCTACCATTAGAATGCCTGGGGAGTTTCTTAACATTAGAATGCCTGGGGAGTTTCTTAACATTAGAATGCCTGGGGAGTTTCTACCATTAGAACGCCTGGGGAGTTTCTACCATTAGAACGCCTGGAGAGTTTCTACCATTAGAACGCCTGGGGAGTTTCTACCATTAGAATGCCTGGGGAGTTTCTACCATTAGAACGCCTGGGGAGTTTCTACCATTAGAACGCCTGGGGAGTTTCTACCATTAGAACGCCTGGGGAGTTTCTACCATTAGAACGCCTGGGGAGTGTCTTAACATTAGAACGCCTGGGGAGTTTCTACCATTAGAACGCCTGGGGAGATTCTACCATTAGAACGCCTGGGGAGTTTCTACCATTAGAACGCCTGGGGAGATTCTACCATTAGAACGCCTGGGGAGATTCTACCATTAGAATGCCTGGAGAGTTTCTACCATTAGAATGCCTGGGGAGTTTCTACCATTAGAATGCCTGGAGAGTTTCTACCATTAGAATGCCTGGGGAGTTTCTACCATTAGAATGCCTGGAGAGTTTCTACCATTAGAATGCCTGGAGAGTTTCTACCATTAGAATGCCTGGGGAGTTTCTACCATTAGAACGCCTGGGGAGTTTCTACCATTAGAACGCCTGGGGAGTTTCTACCATTAGAACGCCTGGGGAGATTCTACCATTAGAACGCCTGGGGAGATTCTACCATTAGAACGCCTGGGGAGTTTCTACCATTAGAATGCCTGGGGAGTTTCTACCATTAGAACGCCTGGGGAGTTTCTACCATTAGAATGCCTGGGGAGTTTCTACCATTAGAACGCCTGGAGAGTTTCTACCATTAGAACGCCTGGGGAGTTTCTACCATTAGAACGCCTGGGGAGTTTCTACCATTAGAATGCCTTGGGAGATTCTACCATTAGAATGCCTGGGGAGTTTCTACCATTCAAATGCCTGGGGAGATTCTACCATTAGAAAGCCTGGGGAGTTTCTGAACATTAGAACGCCTGGGGAGTTTCTACCATTAGAACGCCTGGGGAGTTTCTACCATTAGAACGCCTGGAGAGTTTCTACCATTAGAACGCCTGGGGTGATTCTACCATTAGAACGCCTGGGGTGATTCTACCATTAGAACGCCTGGGGTGATTCTACCATTAGAACGCCTGGGGTGATTCTACCATTAGAACGCCTGGAGAGTTTCTACCATTAGAACGCCTGGGGAGTTTCTACCATTAGAACGCCTGGGGAGTTTCTACCATTAGAACGCCTGGGGAGTTTCTACCATTAGAACGCCTGGGGTGATTCTACCATTAGAACGCCTGGGGTGATTCTACCATTAGAACGCCTGGAGAGTTTCTACCATTAGAACGCCTGGGGAGTTTCTACCATTAGAACGCCTGGGGAGTTTCTGCCATTAGAATGCCTGGGGAGTTTCTACCATTAGAACGCCTGGGGTGATTCTACCATTAGAACGCCTGGGGTGATTCTACCATTAGAACGCCTGGGGTGATTCTACCATTAGAACGCCTGGGGTGATTCTACCATTAGAACGCCTGGGGTGATTCTACCATTAGAACGCCTGGGGTGATTCTACCATTAGAACGCCTGGGGAGTTTCTACCATTAGAACGCCTGGGGTGATTCTACCATTAGAACGCCTGGGGTGATTCTACCATTAGAACGCCTGGGGTGATTCTACCATTAGAACGCCTGGGGAGTTTCTACCATTAGAACGCCTGGGGAGTTTCTACCATTAAAAGTCCAGGGTAGTTATTTTTCTCAACTGCAGAAACCTGTCACGTCAACGCCTACCAATCAATTTGAGGATAACCTCTCAGTCGAGACTCAATGGGATGGCTATACAATTACAGTCTGTTTCAAGTGTAGCTTACAATTACTTCACCAAAAGGGCATTTGAAATGAAATTTTCTCCTCCATCTTAAACAGCCTTCTAAGTCCGGTATCTGCTTCTACTCCTGAAGAGTTCTAACTTATTTTCTACAAACACTTCATTGGCAGAATTTTTATTTAAAGTGTTTCCCACCAAGGTACACAGCTAAAATGATTTTTTAAAAGTTTTTTTTTATTTTTTATCAAGAAATCACTCTTTGGAAACAATCTGAAGACTATGAACAGGTATGACCTCACCATACATCTCACTTCTCTTCATCTTTTCATCCATCCCACCCTCTTTGGCCTATAGCGTGTGTTACATGTTATAGCTCTGACCCTTTGCATGACAAATCAGAGGAAGAGTTTCAAAAAGTAAGTGAATATTTAATTGCTATTTGTGAATTTATGAAACCTGTGATGGTGGACAAATATTTTGATGTGGGGCGCCGTCCTCAAACAATGGCATGGCATGCTTTCGCTATAAAGCCCACTGTAAATCTGACAGTGCAGTTAGATTAACAATAATTTAAGCTTTTAACCGATATAAGACACTTGCATGTACCTAAATGTTTAATATCCATAATGTTTATGATTTTTTTTTTGAATTGCGCGCCCTCCAGTTTCACCGGAATTTGTCCCACTAGTGGGACACCTATCCTTTCATTAAGACTGAACTGTTGAATTGTACTCCTTGCAAGAAATATGAACCTATCTGTTCAGGAAGACTGCACTGAGTCATAAAAACTATGTGACGGTCTCCATCAACAATGGGACAGTCTCCCTCAACAATGGGAAAGTCTCCCTCAACAATGGGACAGTCTCCCTCAACAATATGACAGTCTCCCTCAACAATGGGACAGTCTCCCTCAACAATGGGACAGTCTCCCTCAACAATTTGACAGTCTTCCTCAACAATTTGACAGTCTCCATCAAACAATGGGACAGTCTCCCTCAACAATGTGACAGTCTCCCTCAACAATGGGACGGTCTCCCTCAACAATGGAACAGTCTCCCTCAACAATGGGACAGTCTTCCTCAACAATGTGACAGTCTCCCTCAACAATGGGATGGTCTCCCTCAACAATGGAACAGTCTCCCTCAACAATGGGACAGTCTTCCTCAACAATGTGACAGTCTCCCTCAACAATGTGACTGTATCCATCAGCAATCTGACAGTCTCTCGAATGTCCAAGACAAACACAGGAGTTGACGACCGGTCATGCATGTTCCTTCCAAGCCAAGGCTGAATTAGTTTTCAGAGGATTGTTGTCAATATCACAGAGGTCCTGTAACTGGCCCCTAACACACAGCCAGAGGTCCTATCAACTGGCCCCTAACACACAGCCAGAGGTCCTATTAAAAGGCCCCTAACACACAGCCAGAGGTCCTATCAACTGACCCGTAACACACAGCCAGAGGTCCTATCAACTGGCCCCTAACACACAGCCAGAGGTCCTATCAACTGGCCCCTAACACACAGCCAGAGGTCCTATCAACTGGCCCCTAACACACAGCCAGAGATCCTATCAACTGGCCCCTAACACACAGCCAGAGGTCCTATCAACTGGCCCCTAACACACAGCCAGAGGTCCTATCAACTGGCCCCTAACACACAGCCAGAGGTCCTATCAACTGGCCACTAACACACAGCCAGAGGTCCTATCAACTGTCTCCTAACACACAGCCAGAGGTCCTATCAACTGGCCCCTAACACACAGCCAGAGGTCCTATCAACTGTCTCCTAACACACAGCCAGAGGTCCTATCAACTGGCCCCTAACACACAGCCAGAGGTCCTATCAACTGTCTCCTAACACACAGCCAGAGGTCCTATCAACTGGCCCCTAACACACAGCCAGAGGTCCTATCAACTGGCCCCTATCACACAGCCAGAGGTCCTATCAACTGGCCCCTATCACACAGCCAGAGGTCCTATCAACTGGCCCCTAAAACACAGCCAGAGGTCCTATCATCTGGCTCCTAACACACAGCCAGAGGTCCTATCAACTGGCCCCTAACACACAGCCAGAGGTCCTATCAACTGGCCCCTAACAAACAGCCAGAGGTCCTATCAACTGGCCCCTATCACACAGCCAGAGGTCCTATCAACTGGCCCCTAAAACACAGCCAGAGGGAAAAAAAGGATGTTATGGGTACTCACTTAGAGAGGGGCTTTGATTGAAGTGAGGAAAAAACATTCTGTGAGGGCAACGGTTACAGTATGTCTGAGTTTCGCCATGTTTCTGTTGGATGAAATCGTTGGTGTCGCTTTGCCATTGGGGTTAATGCTAGCTAGCTCCCTGTTTCAAATCTAGCAGAGATGCTTCAGCTACTTGATTTTATATGGTGGTAGGGTAGACATACTTTTAGCGGAAAGTGAAGTAATAACTACACAGGATCAAGCTGCCCCTCGCAAAAGTATTGGATTTATGTCAGAGAGGCCGGGCTACACTTCATCTTGGTATATTTTCCTTCAAACAGGCGCTCTCTTTTATTTCCTTCACCTCATTGTCAGCGCTTGAGGAGTCTGGGGAGCAGCTGGACAGAATGAGAGCAACTTGGCTACGTATCACCTGAGTAGAAACACACCACACACACACACACCACACACCACACACACACCACTTACAACACCACATACACAACACACAACACACATACACCACACACACACACACCAGACAGGTAGTCTCACTTACCAAGCATCCATTATAAGTACTATAAGTATAAGCAGTAAGTATAAGTAGTAAATCTGATCATGTCATAGCATCATATTCCCCAGGGCTGTGAAAGATTTGGGACTACAGAATGAGGGCTTAGACACACACACACACATAAAGTACCAAAAAATTGGGACATTGTTGTTCTGGACATTTTTCGGATTTACTGACCTTCATGTCTTAAAGTAATGATGGACTGTCCGTTTCTCTTTGCTTATTTCAGCTTACCATAATATAGACTTGGTCTTTTACCAAATAGGGCTATATTCTGTTTACCACCCATACCTTATCACAACACAACTGATTAGGTCAAACGCATAAAGAAGGAAAGAAATTTTAAGTTTTAACGTGTCACACCTGTTAATTGAAATATATTCCAGGTGACTACCTCATAAAGCTGGTTGAGAGAATGCCAAGAGTTTGAAAAGCTGTCATCAAGGCAAAGGGCGGCTACTTTGAAGAATCTAAAATCAGAAATATATTTGTTTTTTTGTTTTACACTTATTTGGCTACTACGTGATTCCATATGTGTAATTTCATAGTGTTGATGTCTTCACTATTGTTCTACAATGTATAAAAACCCTTGAATGAGTAGGTGTGTCCAAACTTTGACTGGTAGTGTATGTCAGATTAAATATTACGGTTTAAGGAACAAAACTTTGAAATTCAACTTTGTGAAATTGATATCCCCGAACGAAAATATCACACGGCTCTAGATGAAACAGACAGTAATTGATATCTTGATGAAACAGTCAGGAAAATTGATATCTAGATCAAAATGTCAGATATTGATATCTATATCAAACAGTAAGTAATTGATATCTAGATGAAACAATCAGTACTTGATATTTAGACGATACCAAGTACTGTCTGTTAGTGGTCTAATGACAGCACTTTTAGAGCCACAGAAGGTAAATAAAAATATATTTGTAACGGGGCTTTTTCACATTAAGTAACAATGATATGTCCTGATTCTGGGACTTTTAACATATTTGCACCCCGTCCACTCCTTTGCTTTTAGTCAGCGGACTGATAAACTCCACTCACCCTTCCTCATTGTTGCACAGTGCACAGGCCCTAGACAGACAGACAGAAAGCCTGCATTCTGGGTCAGGATCGCAGTGAGAGGGATGGTGGTTAGTGATTTAAATGGCAGTAGGATTCCCGGACGGTGTGCTATATCACTCCACAGCATTTCCAGGCAACAATTAGAGCCAACCGATTTGTCTTCGTTTGGGCTCTACGGCTTTTAAAAAATGGGGATGACCTCTTGACCTAAGCCGGGACAAAAGATTGGTTACTGTAGAAGTGGGGACGGGACCTCTCGCGGCGGGTTTTTATTAGAATACTTATCTGCGGGCCAGACAGACAGACTGGGTGAGTTCACTCAGGTTAACAAGCATTTGACTATGTGGAGAGGGGCCAGAGGAGTGTGTCTCTGTGTGTGTGTGTGTGTGTGTGTGTGTGTGTGTGTGTGTGTGACAGTGGAAGAGGCTCCTGGGGATTGTCTGACAGCATGACTGTCCAATATCACATGATATTGACGACCCCCCCCCCCCCCCCCCCCCCTCCTGCCGCCACTCTCTGTCAGGTGACCGGGGCATGACACCCTTTCAGACGGATGCACCATACCATCTATGGCCTAACCCCCCCCCCCCCCCCCCCCACAGACACACACACACAACCCTGCCCATCCTCCAGCCATCAGGGGCCCTGGAGGCGTCTGGCTGGCCACGGCCTACTAGAGCCCTGGTGACTCCTGTTGGCTGGCCCAACAACGATATGTCAAGGGGGCAACCAGAGATGTTCCAGTTATCGTCCTTGTCCTGATGCTACACCGCCTGGCCCTATTGTTTCAGAGAGCTTCCTCTTTCCTGAGCAGAACTGTCCTGCTGGTGGGGGGGGGGGGGGGGGGGGGGGGGGGGGGCAGCCCACACGCTGATGATCTGACCAGGAAAGGTTCCGGATAGGGTGACAGAGCCGGACTTTCCCTGTCTGTTATCACGTCGTTTGACAAGGAGAACCTCATCACACGGTTGTGTTTTATATTCCACCTCATTTTCAAAGGCACAAACTGACATATCAGTACTTATTAATTTATTTACTTGTTTCCTTTTATATGCCAGAGAAACTGAGGCAGACTTTTAGAGATAATAGTTCTGTACGCACAGTGGAAATAGAGGCAATTGAGTGAGGACACTGCATGAGAGCATGAGTTTAGAGTTACATTGACGATGTTGTCTTTCTCACAAGGTGTATATCGTCATGTACGCACAGATATTAATCATTAATTCACTGTACACATGTATCTATGAACCAGAAGACCTAAATCTGTTTGGTTTGGGCTTCTAAAATTATTCCTACTAAACATTCTGATTACTCCAATTAGACTGCGATAGGAACACTGACGACTTGAAAGTGATTATGCTTCATAACAATTGCGACGCTGCAAAACGCTGTTGCAAAGCAGAGTCATTGCTAAGGTTTCAAATAATAATATACCAAATTGTTTTACGAGCGGCTCATGAGTGACTTGCTAAAGTAAATTAAAAAAAAACTGAGCAGGAAGAAGACCGTCAGTTTCCAAATGCTGCCCAATTAACTTCCCCCTCTCTTGGCCTGCCCGGGTGAACGTAGGAAGAACTCTTTTTTTTTTTTTCATTGTTGGCACCGGTCCTGGATTGATGAGACGTCTGAGCAAGTGAGGGTGTTTGCTCAAGTGGAGCCAATTACTTTCAAATAAATTGGGTCTTCCTCTCTTTCCCTCCGTCTCTTTCTTCTCTTACCCTTCTCCCCTCCCTGATCTCTCTGGCTTGGTGTCCGTCGGCCCTGGTTCGAGGCCATGAGAGCCCCCTTCCAAATAAACAGTGTGGTAATGGTGGTTTACCTACGGCGCAAGAGCCATTATGCTCCAGGAAGTTAAACATCTCCGACAGCCAAAATCGCCGGAGACAAATCACTGTTGCTCTTTCTTCATCGTCGCAGATTGATTGGGAAGGATGCTTGATGTCTCCTAACTGTTACCAGCAGCAGCAGCCGTCAAAAGCTATTCCCTGCCGCCCGTCTTCTCTTCAAGACCAAGCCAATGGGATGGTGTAAGGATTCCAATCAAGAGTCTAAGTTTGTCTCCAATTACAACCATAGAGAACCGGGTGACCTCGGCCGAGGTGGATTTCATCACGCTTACCGCCTCAGAGCAGACCTCTGGGAAAAGTGTTTCAGGAGATCATCACAGCCCACCTCCTTTCAATCACCCCACAGGATCTGGAGAGCAGAATGTGGAAATGTGGGGAATATGGAAAATGAGAGGTTGGGGGAGCTCGTCAAGTGCAGTCAAGGCCTCTTGTAATGAGCGAAAGGCCATTCTGTTAAGTTATTTTCAGATCAGAAAGGAAGGTAGAACAAATTGGAGTGAATGGCACCATTCTATGACTTGGGGTCTAATTGGAGTCGAAACGGTTCTGTAAACAGAGTTATGCATCTCCTCGTACATGTGTAGAATGTACTGAGTACAATCACAGTCTAAAGAAACTATTACCAATATTCTGGCATTGGACAATTTTGTGTAAATAAAATGTAAAAAGTTACAAGGTCACTGTTTTAGTAAGCATGTTGAGGTAAGGTTAGGAAGGGAGTTGGGTGGAAACCAGCATGTTGAGGTAAGGTTAGGAAGGGAGTTGGGTGGGAACCAGCATGTTGAGGTAAGGTTAGGAAGGGAGTTGGGTGGAAACCAGCATGTTGAGGTAAGGTTTGTGAGGGAGTTGGGTGGGGACCAGCATGTTGAGGTAAGGTTAGGAAGGGAGTTGGGTGGGAACCAGCATGTGTAGTTAAGGTTAGGAAGGGAGTTGGGTGGAAACCAGCATGTTGAGTTAAGGTTAGGAAGGGAGTTGGGTGGGAACCAGCATGTTGAGTTAAGGTTAGGAAGGGAGTTGGGTGGGAACCAGCATGTTGAATTAAGCTTAGGAAGGGAGTTGGGTGGGGACCAGCATGTTGAGTTAAGGTTAGGAAGGGAGTTGGGTGGAAACCAGCATGTTGAGTTAAGGTTAGGAAGGGAGTTGGGTGGGAACCAGCATGTTGAGTTAAGGTTAGGAAGGGAGTTGGGTGGAAACCAGCATGTTGAGTTAAGGTTAGGAAGGGAGTTGGGTGGAAACCAGCATGTTGAGTTAAGGTTAGGAAGGGAGTTGGGTGGAAACCAGCATGTTGAGTTAAGGTTAGGAAGGGAGTTGGGTGGAAACCAGCATGTTGTGTTAAGGTTAGGAAGGGAGTTGGGTGGGGACCAGCATGTTGAGTTAAGGTTAGGAAGGGAGTTGGGTGGGAACCAGCATGTTGAGTTAAGGTTAGGAAGGGAGTTGGGTGGGAACCAGCATGTTGAGTTAAGGTTAGGAAGGGAGTTGGGTGGGAACCAGCATGTTGAGTTAAGGTTAGGAAGGGAGTTGGGTGGAAACCAGCATGTTGAGTTAAGGTTAGGAAGGGAGTTGGGTGGAAACCAGCATGTTGAGTTAAGGTTAGGAAGGGAGTTGTGTGGGAACCAGCATGTTGAGTTAAGGTTAGGAAGGGAGTTGGGTGGGAACCAGCATGTTGAGGTAAGGTTAGGAAGGGAGTTGGGTGGGAACCAGCATGTTGAATTAAGGTTAGGAAGGGAGTTGGGTGGGAACCAGCATGTTGAGTTAAGGTTACGAAGGGAGTTGGGTGGAAACCAGCCCTGCCCTTAGGTGTTGAACAGTCATCTAACTGGACGGTATGCACAACAAGGCTGAGGCCAGTTGTTGCATTTGGCTCACAACAGTTGACTGTTCTGAGATCAGAGACTTCAAACACACTATGTTGAATAGTGTTTGATTCAAACATTCGTTATTACTCAAATCATAGAGGATGTGGACAGTTGTACAATATGGAGTTACAATCCTGGCACAGCACAAAACATCAATTTCTTTCTCATGGATTTCCAAGTGAATAGTTGGCAGGCTAAAACAGAATTTGCCATCTGTTGTCAGCGATGTGTTCGTGGTGTGTGTGTGTGTGTGTGTGTGTGCGTGCATCTGTCAATGTACTGTGTGTGTGTGTGTGTGTGTGTGTGTGTGTGTGTGTGTGTGTGTGTGTGTGTGTGTGTGTGTGTGTGTGTGTGTGTGTGTGTGTGTGTGTGTGTGTGTGTGTGTGTGTGTGTGTGCATCTGTCAATGTAGTGTGTGTGTGTGTGGGTGTGTGCGTGTGTGTGTGCGTGTGTGTGTGTGTGTGTGTGTGTGTGTGTGTGTGTGTGTGTGTACTGAATGTGAGTGCCTATGTATTTATTCTCTCCATCGTCAATGTGCCAGAGAGCAGTCAAAACCTGGATCAGCAGGACTCTCCCTTATGCTCATCTCCTCATACACAGTCGAGTGATCTTCATTCCCCTGCAGAGAACAGACGACACAGCTGCTTTCTTTCCCAGTGTTAAAAAGGACCTTACAGCCCACGATAGACTTGCCAACTAACCAATCGTTGCTCTTGTGTGTGTCCTATAATTACCTTTGCTGGTGCCCACCTACTGTTTTGCAGGGATTGGTGTTTGTACTAATGTATGTGCTTTGCTTGCTAGGCTAATATTTTGTTAGTATGACCTGCCTAGCCTGCTAAATGTTTGTTAGCATGACCTGCCTAGCCTGCTAAATGTTTGTTAGCATGACCTGCCTAGCCTGCTAAATGTTTGTAGCATGACCTGCCTAGCCTGCTAAATGTCTGTTAGCATGACCTGCCTAGCCTGCTAAATGTTGGAAGCATGACCTGCCTAGCATCCTAACTGTTTGTTAGCATGACCTGTGTAGTCTGCTAAATGTTTGTAGCATGACCTGCCTAGCCAGCTAAATGTTTGTAGCATGACCTGCCTAGCCAGCTAAATGTTTGTAGCATGACATACCTAACCTGCTAAATATTTTTAGCATGACCTGCCTAGCCTGCTAAATGTTGGTAGCATGACCTGCCTAGCCTGCTAAATGTTTGTAGCATGACCTGCGTAGCCTACTAAATGTTCATAGCCCACCGCTAATGATAATGCTAAGGCTACATTGGGGCTGTTCAGCTGATGTCATTGTCTCACATTTCAGTCCTTATTGTGCAGATAATGCATCCTTTACTCGTGTGGTTGTATGGTACTGGTGTGGTTGTATGTTACTGGTATCATTTTATGCTACATTGGCAGTGCCTTCCCCACATGGTGGTCATTACCAGGCCTTGTGGTTTATAGCATACTTGACATGGCTAACGCTAGCTTCAGGCTCTACCTGGGCCTGTTAGCTTCAGGCTCTACCTGCTCCTGTTAGCTTCAGGCTCTACCTGGGCCTGTTAGCTCCAGGCTCTACCTGGGCCTGTTAGCTCCAGGCTCTACCTGGGCCTGTTAGCTTCAGGTTCTTCCATGGCCTGTTAGCTTCAGGCTCTACCTGGGCCTGTTAGCTTCAGGCTCTACCTGGGCCTGCTTAATGTTTAGCTATCAATATTCATTGATATGTGATTCAGTCACTGCAACATTATCCATGTTTAGATTCACACATATTGTTTATCTTTATACTGTTCATTTGAGAACACAATTTATTGTATTTATCTTAACTTGTGTGATGCAGTACTGTGTAAATATATATATATATATATATATATATATATATATATATATATATATATATATATATATGTCTATTTGCCTTGCAGAGCCTTTGTGTGTATAACTTTGCATGGTTAATTGTATTCCTATGTATCTCTTTCCTCCTCAAAACCACATTACCCTGTTATAAAAGTCCCCAAAGTGAACCGGAGTGTGTTGTTGTACGGTGACAATAAAAACCTCGTTGTCTCTGTTCTTGCCGGACTTCCCTGTGGTCCTTCACACATCCCTGAAACAGTACATGGTGTTTAGTAGAGGTCATCCAGTATTGGACAACGAGCTCTATGCAGTAGGCTAATGTAACTGAGCTCAGCATTGAACAACCAGCTCCATGCAATCGGCTAATGTAACTGAGCTCATAGCTTGTTTCACCGAGTACACAATCCCTTGATTTTATTCATGAGATGGTTGCATTACCTTTCAAAATGTGTTTTAAATTGCTTTTTTCCCCCCGGGTGTGTTGCATGTGTTCAGTGACAAAGTGGAGTACTCGTGAGGTTCTGATATCACCACAACAGTCAGTGATACTCAATGTCCTGTTGTTGTGAGGTCAGTATAGCAGTGCTGTCTGGACTGCCTTTGTTAATTGGGCCAACCATTTGTTGAAGCCACACTGGGTGAAAAAAATACAGCATCATCAAAGAGATTTTTGGATTCGTCTCTGCAAGACACACAAAAAAAAGATGCTTTCTTTGTTCAATAATTAATCCAAGACGCAGGAGTTACACAGCACAAGCTTTGTTCTATAGCCACAGCCGGGGTCAATCCGACAAGGTGTTCATTTTTCAGTCGAAGCCTGTAGGTCATGCTTTAGTCATTTTAATCCATTCTTACAGAATCAAAACAATACACTATTTGAACTTCTTAAGATAGTTTGGTTGAGTCAACCTGAGGCCTGTGTCATGATGGACAATAACCCCCTGGTCCATACCTCCCAGGTGGCATATTACAATCCTGAATAGGAACATGCAACCTTGTTGGCAGCCAGTCAAAAGGACAGACATCCCTCTGTGCAGACCAGGGGGTTGATTTCAGTGGGGTGAATGCCTCTGTCTCTCAATTTCTCTCTCACAGACACTCTCACACGGAGTCTTCACCCACAGTATTAACATAGCATCAAAGGGAACAGATTGAAAAAACTATTCCCTTTCCATTGACAGAGGTAAATCTATTGGTGGAGGAATCGGAATCGAATAGACACGTCTCTCACTTCTCATACCACCAGTCCCATGCCTCCAAACGTTGGGGCGGTTAGTTCATCATTAATGCCAGCTGCTGTTCAAGTGACAGCGGATGTCTTTAGTTCTGTAGGCGCAGAGGGATATCAATACCCGTGGCCGACTCAGAGGATAGTAGTTGAGAAGGACCAGCAGTATTTAATACAAACTTAATTACATGACTACTGACATGTCTCGCCCAAGCGGAATACTTAGCATGCTTTCTCCGTGATCTCTCTGCTCGGAGACCGAGAAATTATACTCTTGAGTTTTCAATGTGGAAATTCTCCTAGTGTCATATTTAATGAATGCGGTTATCATTATAGCATCTGAATTTCCCTTTGAACCCCAGTGAGTAGTGGTTCTGATTTGTACCGGTAGTTGGCCCTTGGAGACACTCCAACTCTTTCTCTGGGAGAGTTGCGGTGCTCAGGGCACGGAGAGGGTTGGTACACAGTCGATGAGGGCGTGAAGTTGAGGGACTCCGTTGAAGGCAACGGGGCATTTCTGACGTGCTGCTTTATTTGAACTTCCCCCTCCTATCCACTATTCTCTATAAACAAAGCACTGCACTGCATATTTTCCTCACTCCGTTAAAAGTAACTCAAAGCTTTGAGCTGAATTATCAGTACGTGTCAGTGAACATTGGAATTGCAGAGGCACCGGCATTTTTTGCTGAAGAAGTCATTTACAGAGGAAACTGGGAATAAATGAAAGGAGCTGGGATACCAGCAGAGACAAGGTGCCGATGAGTGCACTCCAGATAACAACAAACGCTCCCACACCTTTACAGAACGTTCCTTTAAGTGTCTCATAATGTCCTTACCTAAGGTTCTAGGAATGTTCTAGGAATGTTCCAGGACTGTTCTAGGACTGTTCTAGGAATGTTCAAGGAATGTTCTAGGAATGTTCTAGGAATGTTCTAGGACTGTTCTAGGACTGTTCTAGGAATGTTCAAGGAATGTTCTAGGAATGTTCTAGGAATGTTCAAGGAATGTTCTAGGAATGTTCTAGGACTGTTCTAGGAATGTTCAAGGAATGTTCTAGGAATGTTCTAGGAATGTTCTAGGAATGTTCTAGGACTGTTCTAGGAATGTTCAAGGAATGTTCTAGGAATGTTCTAGGACTGTTACAAAAGTGAATGACAATGTTTGTGTTTCCAATGAAATATCCCTGGAACATTTCCTTAACGTCAATCAGAACATACCCAGTACTCAGTTACAATGTTCTCAGAATATCAGACATTTATACTTTTATTTTGACAGGGACTCATCCTGAAACTAGGGCTGTGGTGGTTATTACATTTTGTCAGCCGGTGATTTTCATGCAAATAACTAACAGTCTGACAGTTATTGACCATTAATTAACATAAACATGCATTAGCATGGGGCGGCAGGGTAGCCTAGTGGTTAGAGCGTTGGACTAGTAACCGAAAGGTTACAAGTTCGAATCCTCGAGCTGACAAGGTACAAATCTGTCGTTCTGCCCCTGAACAGGCCACTGTTTCTAGGCCGTCATTGAAAATAAGAATTTGTTCTTAACTGACTTGCCTAGTAAAATAAATAAATCAAAAATATCTGGCTTCCACAAATATAGCTTCAAGCCACTGATGTGGATCTATGGAACATCTACATAAAAAGTTTGAATTTAGCCCACACCATCACAAAAAATCCATTATTTATTTTAGGCAGGTTTTAACAAACATTATGATGTGAAATTAGACTTTGTTGCGAATAGACCGAATCATTTGATCATTTATTCTGGTATTGACCCTATGTAGCTTACTTCTGGTCACTCTTTCAGGAATGGTTAAAAAAATCACCTGAACCTTACAAATAGCGGTGTTGGGCGATCTGGAAAACCAGTCAGTCAATAAATAATATAATAACACTCAGAGGAAAGGTTTTCACCTTTAGCTCACAATCTGTGGATTAGAAAGATTCAAACATTTTGTAAAACATCACAGCACAATTAAAAAATACATGGCACATGGAAACCAAACGAGGTCTATGGTGATAGGTGGGATGGGCTGAGGGGGTGGTCTATGGTGATAGGTGGGATGGGCTGAGAGGGTGGTCTATGGTGATAGGTGGGATGGGCTGAGAGGGTGGTCTATGGTGATAGATGGGATGGGCTGAAAGGGTGGTCTATGGTGATAGGTGGGATGGGCTGAGAGGGTGGTCTATGGTGATAGGTGGGATGGGCTGAGAGGGTGGTCTATGGTGATAGGTGGGATGGGCTGAGAGTGGCTGAGGGGTGGGATTAAAGAGCTGAGGTCTATGGTGATAGGTTCAATGGGCTGAGGGGTGGGATTAAAGAGTTTGTTTGGTAATGTATTGTTGTTAAATATAAAAGTAAAATGTAGGTAAAATGTATATGTAAAATGTATGTAAAATGTATGTCAAATGTATGTAAAAATGTATGTACAATGTGTATGTAAAATATATGTATCTGTAGCAGAAAAGCTCTAAATAAAACTGGAGGGGTGAAAGTAAAACAGGCAGGCTGCACCGTTTGTAAAGCACAATACAGTATGGCCTTTCACTTGCATTTCAAAGATGATGGTACAAACAATAACGGTTGTTTTTTTCTTTGTATTATCTTTTACCAGATCTATTGTGTTATATTCTACAACATTCCTTTCACATTTCCACAAACTTCAAAGCGTTTCCTTTCAAATGGTACCAAGAATATGCGTATCCTTGCTTCAGGGCCTGAGCTACAGGCAGTTAGATTTGGGTATGTCATTTTAATTGAGAAAAAAGGGTTAGATCCTTGAGAGGTTAATGTGCTTAATTTTAAGAATTGAGTAAGAAATATAGAAAAAGACAGCTGGGATCCTCTTTTAAATAGTGGACAGTCTTTGTTTTGACGCGCGACTGAGCAATGACTGGGCTTATAAGAACACTTTTCTCTCACTACACTATGGTCTCTCCTACCGCGTTCCAAGGTAAGTTGGGCCTATAGAGTACGTTTGGAGTTATTTGGCTACTTTAGTTGGGATACAAACCTTATAAAAACATATATGGCTAAGGGCTAGGCTATATGATGCATGTGACAACTATTTCTTTCCTTAGAATGCACACTCTGGGCATCATTTACAAGTGATAATATTGTCACCCATCAGGCTATTCTCAATGTAATCTTGTCCTTACATAACTAAATATTATGTGTGAAATACGTTTGATTTAGAATAGGCCATTATCATGCACCAGTCAGAACAGGGGCGGGGGGAGTGGAGGGGGGGGGGGGGGGGGCATCTGTCTGCCTGCACTTGAATATTAAATGGAGGACACATTTCCAGTGGATCATTTTCATGGCAGCAAGATAGGCTACTCTGGTTTAGTACTTTGGTTGTAAAGCAAAGTAATGTGCTTAAAAAAAAAAACTCTTAAGAAATCAAACCCCTTTTTTTTCTCTCTCCTCCACTTTCTCCTTAAAATGACAAATCTAACTGCCTGTAGCTCAGGACCCAAATCTAACTGTCTGTAGCTCAGGACCCAAATCTAACTGCCTGTAGCTCAGGACCCAAATCTAACTGCCTGTAGCTCAGGACCCAAATCGAACTGCCTGTAGCTCAGGACCCAAATCGAACTGTCTGTAGCTCAGGGCCCAAATCTAACTGTCTGTAGCTCAGGACCCAAATCTAACTGCCTGTAGCTCAGGACCTGAAGCAAGGATATGCATATTATTGATTCCATTTGAAAGGAAACACTTTGACCTTTGTGGAAATGTGAAACTAATGTAGGAGAATATAACAAATTAGATCTGTTGAAAGACAATACAAAGAAAAAAACAGAGAACATTTTGAAAAGCAAGAGAAAGGGTCAAAATGTATTATTCCAAGTTATGCACATTTTAGATTTTGGCCAGTAGATGGCAGCAGTGTGTGTAAAGTTGTAGACTGATTCAATGAACCATTGCATTTCTGTTCAAAATGCTGTATCAAGACTGCCCAAATGTGCCTAATTGGTTTATGAAATACATTTTCGAAATTGGGTAGCGCATCATCAGATTTCATCTTGTCATGTCAGTCATTGCAGACCCCCAAACCTTGGCCTCCCTTGATAACAAATGTATAGAGTAATAGCCAATCATCGTTGAGCTAAACTGAGGGGAGCTGAACTGTGAACCAAAAACATAGTGTCAAGGGAAGACAGTTTGGATTTGGCTTCATTTGGCTTCACTTCAATCACATCACATCAAAAGCAATACATCATCGACAGAAACAACTTGAATTTTTGCATCTCGTTGTGTTGTTGTCCTCTGGTGGCTAGCTAGCTAGCTAGCTAAAATTGTCCCTTTTCTAAATGAGTAATTGATGGAGATAGGAATTTAGACTTGTGATTTTACCTAAATCTACGTACTGGCCAATGATTATAACAGTAATTCTGATCTATCCATAAATTCATACATTGGGCCCTTGGCCTGAGAGGATGGAAGTTCAATATATAGCTAGATGTAGAAGGCTAATGTTAACTAGCTAACGTTGCCCATGAAAAATTGTTTGGCTAGCGACCAAGCTTTTTAGCCAAGTAGCATACGACAACAAAAATTAAAAGTGTGTACTGTATACACACCAATACAAATATGAAATGCAAATCAGAGATACAAAAGACCATAGAAAACACACACATTATTCAGTAAAAAGGTCCTCATTTACTTGAACATTGCAAGAATATTCCTGTGTTTTCTAAAGGTTAGCATACTATTTCATCAATGTCACACCAAACATACAACAGAACATGGTTGCCAGAATATCATATATTAATATTCTAGACACGTTTCATGGAAACGTTCTACCAACAATTTATTTATGTATTACAAATAACCTTGTAACTGTTTCCGAGCCCATCCAGGCCTTGACTGGTTTGCCAGTGATCCATTCACAGCTCATTGTCTGTTGGCAAGGTTAGGGAAGTGTCTAGGACATTCTTTTCTAAAATTCTGAGAACATGGGGTAAGTTCTGGATAAGTTCTGTTGGATATTAAGGGAATGTTCTCCTAAATCTTAATGCCAAACAGGTTCTCACTAACATATTTAGAATGTTGCCAGTACTAATAGAAAGCTGGGCAGTCAAACATTATTTTATTTCATTCAACCAGGCAAGTCAGTTAATTAAGAACAAATTCTTATTTACAATGACAGCCTACCCCAGCCAAACCCTAACGACGCTGGTCGATTGTGTGCCGCCCAATCACGGCCAGTTGTGATACAGCCTGGAATAAACCTGGGTCTGTAGTGACGCCTCTAGAACTGAGATGCAGAGCCTTAGACCGCTGAGCCTCTCCCCAGACATCAAGAGAACATTTAGACATTTTTTTAAGTCAGTCATTTAGCAGACGCTCTTATCCAGAGAGACGTACAGTAGTGAGTGGATTAATTTCTTTCTGTACTGGTCTCCCGTGGGCATCAAACCCACAACCCTGGCATTGCAAGCACCACGCTCTACCAACTGAGCCCCAATCTACCAACTGAGCCGCAATCTACCAACTGAGCCACTCTCTACCAACTGAGCCGCTCTCTACCAACCGAGCCACACGGGACCTATTACAGGTGACATTACATTGTATGTAATGATTACAGAAACATTCTCCCTCCCTGTTAGCTGGGTTCCACAGTAATATACTAATATAACAATATTACTACACTGTATATTTTAGAAAATATGTTGCGAGCGTTAAAGTACCATATAGAAAAAATATTATTAACTGAGTGCAGAAAAACATGAACTTTCCGTGACACCGACTGAGTGTACAAAACATTAGGAACACCTGTTCTTTACATGATATATACTGACCAGGTGAATGCAGGTGAAAGCTATGATCCCTTATTGATGTCACTTCAATCAGTGTGGATGAAGGGGATGAGACGGGTGAAAGAAGGATTTTTAAGCCTTCAGACAATTGAGACATTGATTGTATATGATGTGTATGTGAATGTGTGTCATTCAGAGGGTGAATGGGCAAGACAAAATATTTAAGTGTCTTTGAACGGGGTATGGCAGTAGGTGCCAGGGGCACCGGTTTGAGTCAAGAACTGCAACTCTGCTGGGTTTTTCACACTCAACAGTTTCCCATGCGTATCAAGAATGGTCCACCACCCAAAGTACATCCAGTCAACAAGACACAACTGTGGGAAGCACTGGGCGTCAATTTTGGCCAGCATCCCTGTGGAACGCTTTTGATGCCTTGTAGAGTCTATGCCCCGACAAGTCCATATTAGGGAGCTGTTTTCAATGTTTTGTTCACTCAGTGATTTTAGATTCAATAAGGGCAACAGGTCCCTGGAACACAGCTACTGATATTTTAAACCATGAATATTTATTAATGACGTAATCACATCTTTAAACACATTCTCATTGGACCCTTCAGCACATGAATTATATTAATTTAGGAGGACAGGAATAGATTCAACGCTCCCCAAAAATGTAAAGACACTCTGTGTTGTGTCTGACTCCACATCCAGATCATTACGGCCAAATGCCACGCCCACTAGCATTTCATCTCCACCATGAGTCTGGATTTGATATCTTGTAGAATACGAACACGTTCTGACCGTTCTGATTGGTACCAGAAACAGATGGGTTTGGCTAGAGCTGGCCTACATGATGACGTTATCAACTTTGATACTCTTGAGTCATTTGTTTTGTATAACGCCCCCTAAATTTGAGGTCCTTCTAAGATTTATTTATCTATTTATGGAGCGGCAGGGCGGCCTAGTGGTTAGAGGAGGCAGGTAGTCTAGTGGTTAGAGGAGGCAGGTAGTCTAGTGGTTAGAGGAGGCAGGTAGTCTAGTGGTTAGAGGAGGCAGGTAGCCTAGTGGTTAGAGGAGGCAGGTAGTCTAGTGGTTAGAGGAGGCAGGTAGTCTAGTGGTTAGAGGAGGCAGGTAGTCTAGTGGTTAGAGGAGGCAGGTAGTCTAGTGGTTAGAGGAGGCATGTAGTCTAGTGGTTAGAGGAGGCAGGTAGTCTAGTGGTTAGAGGAGACATGTAGTCTAGTGGTTAGAGGAGGCAGGTAGTCTAGTGGTTAGAGGAGGCAGGTAGTCTAGTGGTTAGAGGAGGCAGGTAGTCTAGTGGTTAGAGGAGGCAGGTAGTCTAGTGGTTAGAGGAGGCAGGTAGTCTAGTGGTTAGAGGAGGCATGTAGTCTAGTGGTTAGAGGAGGCAGGTAGTCTAGTGGTTAGAGGAGGCAGGTATTCTAGTGGTTAGAGGAGGCAGGTATTCTAGTGGTTAGAGGAGGCAGGTAGTCTAGTGGTTAGAGGAGGCAGGTAGTCTAGTGGTTAGAGGAGGCAGGTAGTCTAGTGGTTAGTGGAGGCAGGTATTCTAGTGGTTAGAGGAGGCAGGGCGGCCTAGTGGTTAGAGGAGGCAGGGCGGCCTAGTGGTTAGAGGGGTCAGGTAGCCTAGTGGTTAGAGCGGGGGACTTGTAACCGAAAGATTATAGATCGAATCCCCGAGCTGACAAGGTAAAAACTGTCGTTCTGCCAGTGAACAAGACAGTTAACCCACTACTCCTAGGCCATCATTGAAAATTGGATTTTCTTCTTAACTGACTTGCCTAGTTAAATATAAACAAATATGGAGCGATCGATTGAGCAGCGGAATTAAATTCAGGATGAGTTGTCATGCAAGGAAAAAGCCCCAGAAGGCTACTTAAATTTAAGTAGTACCCTAAACTAGTGACCTCATCATCCTCCAGAGCTTTTGAAGAGTAGTCTGTGGCCGTGTTCCCCTGCTCAGATGACACTGAAATAAGCTAGATCTTACAAAGCCTGGAAAGGTATTTTATGTATCAACTTACCACATCATATGTTATAGCAATCTGGTGCTTGACGGCTCAGTCGATGACAAGGCAGGCAACCATTGGTTGGACAAACCATTCCCAGGACTAATAAAAAACTGGGCACTCAAACATCAGGGAGACATTATGGCTAACATAAATTACATTGTATGCAATCTGGCAACCGACGGTCCAGTCGATGACGTTGGTAGGCAACCGTTGGTTGATACATGCAACGTCTGAGCAGGGGAACACAACTTGTAAAAGTCTGAAGAGTGACGTTGTAGCCTGCAGCTGTAGCTGAGCCAGGGACCGACGTGGAGGAGCAGGTGGCTGTGGGTAAATCCAGTGGATTAGCATGGCTATGACAGACACATCAGACCTCACAGGAATCAAAGACCAGATGCAGCACAGGGTCGCTAATGATCTGCAGAAAGGAGCGAATGGGGAGGGTAGAGGCATCCTCCTAGGTTTTCTATAGGTTTTCTTCTCTGTTTCATATGATAATGTCATTTCTTTGTGGGGAAAGTTATTTAATAATATTGCTTTGAGTTGTGAATAAATCCATTGTTATTGATAAGTGTTTGTTGATAAAACATTCAGTAGCATTGCAGTATGCAACTCCATGACTGAAATATAGAAATACAGAAAATGTCCAAGAAATCCACTGACAAATTTGAACAAGATTTGAACAAAAAACTGAGTACTGTACTATACTATTATATCGAGAGATTTTCAGGCAAAATATGCAAACTTTTCCACCAGTAATGTGTTTCCATCAAACAGCCTTTTTTAAGATAAAAATCAGGGAGTGATTTTATTGATGACGTTGTTTTTATGCACAGAATAAAAATCTGAAGTTCAGTGTTTCCATCGCAGTTTTGTCACAACTCTTGGTTAAATAGCAGATGTGTCGACGGTGGTCTTGACAGGTGGGCTCTAGTCAACAGCTGGCAGATGCAGTGCGGGTAAACTCTGCTAGTCTTCATGATGAGATTATTATGGATGAGAGCAAGAATATTTGTATTTCTTAAAATGTCAGTCAAGTATCGATCATAAGACCCTCAATATTGGAAAGGTACATCAAGATCACCGTGCACTTTCACCACCCTGTGAAGTTCATCATAACTTACTTCATCTGTAGCCTAAAAAACGGCATGGTTTCCTGAGTTGTAGTGGGAGGACCACACACCATATCATCGCGTGACTCCAAGTATACTACGATATGATGGTTATTGTATCAATATTTGCGCCTAAAGACGTTTCCACCACCATTTCTCACATAATCAATTTTAACGACACAAAAAGATCCCACCATGTCGAACGAACAAAATCTCTGTCGGCATTTATAAAAATTGTACCGTAACTTCCTGTTTCCATCACAGCTGGTGTTTGTTTGTTTGTTTGTTTTAAACGATATGACTTAACTCGTGGAAACGTTATTACATCTTCGGTACAAAGCAGCTATCAGCAGGACAAAGAAGATGAACGGGAGATGGCCCCTAGTAGTTTTTATTTCTATCATCTTCAATCATGAAACAAATTAAATTCCAATGTATCTAGACTGAAGTGTCTATTTCACTGTTCATATGCATTGTGTTCATTCTGATAAAAAAAAATGGTTCTTTGGCTTTCCCCATAGAAGGACCCATTTTTGGTTCCATCATAGAACCGTTTTGGGTTCCGTGTAGAAACCTCTTTGGAAGGGTTCCGATATGGAACGCAATAAGATTCTATGATGGAACACAAAAGGGTTCTATGATGGAAACCCTGATAACAAAAAGGGTTCAAGGGTTCTTCTATGGGGACAGCCAAATAACTATTTCATGTTCTAGATAGCTTCATATCCGACCTTGTAACTGTTTGAGTGAAGCCTGTTTGGGTTATGTAGAGGTCCCCCAGATGTCGGGGTTATGTCTGATACAGTAATTTCACTGTGAATGGTCAAACATGTACTATAAATATATTCACGTCACCAAAGAGTTGATTAAAACTGTTTTGCAATTAAGGTCTACAGAGGCATCAACATCATTTCTTAAAAAAAAGGAGAAGCAAAAGTGAGAGAAAAGTGATATTTTGTCAAAAAAAATAACTTTCACTTAACTAGCGAATACAGCTAGCTAGTTTAGCCTACTCAAACACCAGATCAAACAGAGAGGGATGCTATGTTAGCTAGCTGGCTATGGTTATCCAGCAGAGAGAGATGCTATGTTAGCAAGCTGGCTAGGGCTATCCAACAGAGAGGGATGCTATGTTAGCTAGCTGGCTATGGTTATCCAGCAGAGAAAGATGCTATGTTAGCAAGCTGGCTAGGGCTATCCAACAGAGAGGGATGCTATGTTAGCTAGCTGGCTATGGCTATCCAACAGAGAGGGATGCTATGTTAGCTAGCTGGCTATGGTTATCCAGCAGAGAAAGATGCTATGTTAGCAAGCTGGCTAGGGCTATCCAACAGAGAGGGATGCTATGTTAGCTAGCTGGCCATGGCTATCCAACAGAGAGGGATGCTATGTTAGCTAGCTGGCTATGGCTATCCAACAGAGAGGGATGCTATGTTAGCTAGCTGGCTATGGCTATCCAACAGAGAGGGATGCTATGTTAGCTAGCTGGCTATGGCTATCTAACAGAGAGGGATGCTATGTTAGCTAGCTGGCTATGGCTATTTAACGCTGGAAGTCTTGCTGACTGTACAATATGCTGCGTTTCTATATGTTGACTATGACGTTACTAATATCGTTAGCTAATATGGTGACAGTGATGTAAGCTATGTGTAGTGGTTGGCGGTTATAATAAGGTTTTTTCGCCTAGTCACAGACATCTATGTTGTTTTTTTTAAAGTCCACAAGCGAAGGGAAAAGGTGAGAGGAGGAGAGAGCGTAGATGCGAGAAGGAATTATATGTGTGTGGCTGCTATGAAAGTGAACTGTGTTTGCGTGTGATCAGGGGGGTATTCATTCCTCCGAAAGCGAACGGAACGAAACATGGATGAACATATACCTGAACAGAGGGAGGTGTTATGTCCCAGGGTCCTTAGCTTAGTGATGAGCTTTTAGGGCACTATGGTGTTGAACGCTGAGCTGTAGTCAACGAACAGCATTCTCACTCTCACGTAGGTGTTCCTTTTGTCCAGGTGAGAAAGGGCAGTGTGAAGTGCAATTGAGATTAAGTCATCTGTGGAAATGTCGGGCGGTATGCAAATTGTACTGGGTCTAGGATTTCTGGGATGATGGTGTTTATGTGAACCATGACCAGCTTTTCAAAGAACTACAGTTGAAGTCAGAAGTTTACATACACCTTAGCCAAGTACATTTAAACTCAGTTTTTCACAATTCCTGACATTTGAAGTCCCTGTTTTAGGTCAGCTAGGATCTCCACTTTATTTTAAGAATGTGACATGTCAGAATAATAGTAGAGAGAATTATTTATTTCAGCTTTTCTTTCTTTCATCACATTCCCGGTGGGTCAGAAGTGTACATACACTCAATTAGAATTTGGTAGCATTGCCTTTAAATTGTTTAATTTGGGTAAACCATTTTGGGAAGCCTTCCACAATCTTCCCACAATAAGTTGGGTGAATTTTGGACCATTCCGCTTGACAGAGCTTGTGTAACTGAGTCCGGTTTGCAGGCCTCCTTGCTCGCACACGCTTTTTCTGCCCACAAATTTTCTATGGGATTGAGGTCAGGACTCTGTGATGGCCACTCCAATACCTTGACTTTGTTGTCCTTAAGCCATTTTGCCACAACTTTGGAAGTATACTTGGTATCATTGTCCATTTGGAAGACCCATTTGCGACCAAACTTTTACTTCCTGACTAACGTCTAGAGATGTTGCTTCAAATTATCCACATAATTTTCCATCCTCACGAAGCCATACATTTTATGAAGTGCACCAGTCCCTCCTGCAGTAAAGCACCCCCACAACATGATGATGCCACCCCCATGCTTCACGGCTGGAATGGTGTTCTTCGGCTTGCAACCCTCCCCCTTTTTCCTCCAAACATAACGATGGTCATTATGGTCAAACAGTTCTATTTTGTTTCATCAGACCAGAGGACATTTCTCCACAAAGTACGATCTTTGTCCCCATGTGCAGTTGCAAACCGTAGTCTGTTTTTTTTATGGCAGATTTGGAGCAGTGACTTCTTCCTTGCAGAGTGGCCTTTCAGGTTATGTCGATATAGGACTTATTTAACTTCACAAGGTCTTTTGCTGTTGTTCTGGGAGATTGATTTGCACTTTTCGCACCAAAGTACGTTCATCTGTAGGAGACATAACGTGTCTCCTTCCTGATCGGTATGATGGCTGGGTGGTCTCATGGTGTTTATACATACTATTGTTTGTACAAATGAATACGGTACCTTCAGGCGTACTATTTTTCTGATGTCTTGGCTGATTTCTTATCATCCAGGATCGGAAACAGTGGTTATTACTATGATGGATCGTCCAGGATGAGGACCACTGGTTATTACTATGAACTATCATTCAGGATGAGGACCACTGATTATTACTATGAACTATCATTCAGGATGAGGACCACTGATTATTACTATGAACTATCATTCAGGATGAGGACCACTGATTATTACTATGAACTATCATTCAGGATGAGGACCACTGATTATTACTATGAACTATCATTCAGGATCAGGACCACTGATTATTACTATGAACTATCATTCAGGATCAGGACCACTGATTATTACTATGAACTATCATTCAGGATGAGGACCACTGATTATTACTATGAACTATCATTCAGGATCAGGATCACTGGTTATTACTATGAACTATCATTCAGGATGAGGACCACTGATTATTACTATGAACTATCATTCAGGATGAGGACCACTGATTATTACTATGAACTATCATTCAGGATGAGGACCACTGATTATTACTATGAACTATCATTCAGGATCAGGACCACTGATTATTACTATGAACTATCATTCAGGATCAGGACCACTGATTATTACTATGAACTATCATTCTGGATGAGGACCACTGGTTATTACTATGAACTATCATTCAGGATCAGGATCACTTGTTATTACTATGAACGATCATTCAGGGTCGGAAAAACTGGGCTATTACTAAGAATGATCATTCAGGATCAGGATCACTGATTATTACTATGAACTATCATTCAGGATCAGGACCACTGATTATTACTATGAACTATCATTCAGGATCAGGATCACTGATTATTACTATGAACTATCATTCAGGATGAGGACCACTGGTTATTACTATGAACTATCATTCAGGATCAGGATCACTTGTTATTACTATGAACGATCATTCAGGGTCGGAAAAACTGGGCTATTACTAAGAAGGATCATTCAGGATCAGGATCACTGATTATTACTATGAACTATCATTCAGTATCAGGATCACTTGTTATTACTATGAACTATCATTCAGGATCAGGATCACTGGTTATTACTGCTCCCAAGGATGAACCAGATTTTTTTCTGTGGTCTTGGCTGATTTCGTTTGATTTTCCCATGATGTCAAGCAAAGAGGCACTGAGTTTGAAGGTAGGCCTTGAAATACATCCACAGGTACACCTCCAATTGACTCAAATGATGTCAATTAATCTATGAGAAGCCTCTAAAGCCCTGACATCATTTTCAGGAATTTTCTAAGCTGTTTAAAGGCACAGTCAACTTAGTGTATGTAAACTTTAACCCACTGGAATTGTGATACAGTGATTTATAATCTGAAATCATCTGTCTGTAAACAATTGTTGGAAATGTACAAAGTGTATGTCCTAACCCGCTTGCCAAAACTATAGTTTGTTATCAAGAAATTTGTGGAGTGGTTGAAAAACTAGTTTTAATGACTACAACCTAAGTGTATGTAAACTTCCCACTTCAACTGTATGTACAATTTTGACATGAACATTTCTCCATAATATTCATATCCATTTAAGGTATATTGAATAAACTTCCGACTTCAACTGTATATGGCTACAGACGTGAGTGCTCTGTGGCGGTAGTCATTTAGGAATGTTACCTTGGCGTTCTTGGGCACAGGGACTATGGTGGTCTGCTTGAAACATGTAGGTATTCCAGACCTGGTCAGGGAGAGGTTGAAAATGTCAGTGAAGACTCTTGCCAGTTGGTACGCACATGCTCTGAGTACGCTTCCTCGTAATCTGTCTGTTGACCTGTTTAACGTTCTTACTCACATCGGACATGGAGAGCATGATCCCACAGTCGTCCAGAACAGCTGGTGGTCTCTTTCATGGTTCAGTGTTGCTTGCCTCAAAGCGAGCATTGAAGGTATTTCACACGTCTGGAAGGCTTGCATCACTAGGCAGTTTACGGCTGGGGTTCCCTTCGTAATCCGTAATAGTTGGCAAGCATAGGCACATCCGACAAGCATCAGAGCCTGTGTAGTAGGATTCAAGCTTACAGTAGTCCTATATTGACACTTTGCCTGTTTGATGGTTAGTCTGAGGGCATAGCATTATTTCTTATAAGTGTCTGGATTAGTGTCCCGCTCCTTGAAAGCGGCAGCCCTAGCCTTTAGCTCGGTGTCAATGTGTCAATGTCTGTCAACTAGATTACTCTAAATGTTATCTTGACCTGTGTACCTACATTGTAAACTTTAATTCATAGGCTAGGTTGTAAAAACCTCATGATGGGTATAGTGACAATTTGAGTATCATGTAGATAAACCTACATCTATCAATGTAACATTGTGCTGGGTGAATGGAATATGAATTATAGTCATCCAATATGCTGTAATAGAAATAAAGCCATGCTCCTAAAAACATGTTGCGTCCTCCCTCACCTTAAACTCCACCCACCGCCAATGGCCCTTAAACATAGATACATGGTGTTCCAAACACAGGGACTCTAAATCAACCAGTTTTGGTTCAGTGAAGAAGATCCCCGGGGTTCTGATCAAAGAATCCTACAAAAGGGTTCTATATAGAACCTTTCTGGGTTCCATTTACATATAAAACAAGCCCTAGAACCCTTTTTGGTTCTACCCAGAACCTTTTTTCCCCCGAATACTGTATTAAATCAGTATTAATGTAATACACTCTTATACTTCTAAATTGTATGGTAATCATAAGTTTCCAACAGTACTGAGTAATACCGTTTGAACATGTCCCTACAAGTAGAAATGCCTGACCGCCTGTTCCAATGGTGGATTAATGGGAAAACGATGAACCTTCAAAGCTAGCAGAAATTGACAAATTAAACACAGGTGCCAAAAGCACATTAATCTGGCTTTTGACGAATTAAGAATGTACGAAACTAAACCTCCCCTGACCACGTCTGTAACCGAGCGTGAACTTTTCCGAACTTGACTTGATTACATTTTTTTCCTTGCCAGACAGCAATTAGGCGAAACAAACCAGAACCTTCTCCCACATTCACCCCTGTCATTTCTCCTCTTTGATCTCTACCAGCCCCATTCATTAAGCAAATACAACACACTGCCACTTAAAGTTCACAGTGGAGACCTTAACATCTAATTAATCATCTATTCAACCTGCAATCAAAATTTGAGACGAGCTTTGAGTGAATGACATGAGCATAGCTCTGACAAGGCCTAGTGTGGGTTGAAGAGGAAGAGGAAACAGATTAGTACAGATGGAGGGATTATGGTACATTTTGGATTATTAGGAGTTATTAGGAGGAGTACAGATTGGGTACCGTTACCCCTAAGTGTTGGATTATGAGGAGTAATTAGGAGGAGGACAGATTGGGTAACGGTACATTTTGGATTATTAGGAGTTATTAGGAGGAGTACAGATTGGGTACCGTTACCCCTAAGTGTTGGATTATGAGGAGTAATTAGGAGGAGGACAGATTGGGTAACGGTACATTTTGGATTATTAGGAGTTATTAGGAGGAGTACAGGTGGAGGGGTAATGGTAAACGTTGGATTATGAGGGGTTATTAGGAGGAGTACAGATGGAGGGGTAATGGTAAACGTTGGATTATTGGAGTTATTAGGAGGAGTACAGGTGGAGGGGTAATGGTAAACGTTGAATTATGAGGAGTAATTTGGAGGAGGACAGATGGAGGGGTAATGGTAAACGTTGGATTATGAGGGGTTATTAGGAGGAGTACAGGTGGAGGGGTAATGGTAAACGTTGGATTATGAGGAGTAATTAGGAGGAGGACAGATGGAGGGGTAATGGTAAACGTTGGATTATGAGGGGTTATTAGGAGGAGTACAGATGGAGGGGTAATGGTAAACGTTGGATTATTGGAGTTATTAGGAGGAGGACAGATGGAGGGGTAATGGTAAACGTTGGATTATTGGAGTTATTAGGAGGAGGACAGATTGGGTAATGTTAAACGTTGGATTATGAGGAGTTATTAGGAGGAGTACAGATGGAGGGGTAATGGTAAACGTTGGATTATGAGGGGTTATTAGGAGGAGGACAGATTGGGTAATGGTAAACGTTGGATTATTGGAGTTATTAGGAGGAGGACAGATGGAGGGGTAATGGTAAACGTTGGATTATGAGGGGTTATTAGGAGGAGGACAGATTGGGTAACGGTAAACGTTGGATTATTGGAGTTATTAGGAGGAGTACAGATGGAGGGGTAATGGTAAACGTTGGATTATGAGGGGTTATTAGGAGGAGGACAGATTGGGTAATGGTAAACGTTGGATTATTGGAGTTATTAGGAGGAGTACAGATTGGGTAACGGTAAATGTTGGATTACGAGGGGTTATTAGGAGGAGGACAGATTGGGTAACGGTAAATGTTGGATTATTGGAGTTATTAGGAGGAGTACAGATTGGGTAACGGTAAACGTTGGATTATTGGAGTTATTAGGAGGAGTACAGATGGAGGGGTAATGGTAAATGTTGGATTATGAGGGGTTATTAGGAGGAGGACAGATTGGGTAATGGTAAACGTTGGATTATTGGAGTTATTAGGAGGAGTACAGATTGGGTAACGGTAAATGTTGGATTACGAGGGGTTATTAGGAGGAGGACAGATTGGGTAACGGTAAATGTTGGATTATGAGGGGTTATTAGGAGGAGGACAGATTGGGTAACGGTAAACGTTGGATTATTGGAGTTATTAGGAGGAGGACAGATGGAGGGGTAACGGTAAACGTTGGATTATTGGAGTTATTAGGAGGAGTACAGATTGGGTAACGGTAAATGTTGGATTATGAGGGGTTATTAGGAGGAGGACAGATTGGGTAACGGTAAATGTTGGATTATGAGGGGTTATTAGGAGGAGGACAGATTGGGTAATGGTAAACGTTGGATTATTGGAGTTATTAGGAGGAGTACAGATTGGGTAACGGTAAATGTTGGATTATGAGGGGTTATTAGGAGGAGGACAGATTGGGTAACGGTAAACGTTGGATTATGAGGAGTTATTAGGAGGAGGACAGATTGGGTAATGGTAAACGTTGGATTATTGGAGTTATTAGGAGGAGGACAGATGGAGGGGTAATGGTAAACGTTGGATTATGAGGGGTTATTAGGAGGAGGACAGATTGGGTAATGGTAAACGTTGGATTATGAGGAGTTATTAGGAGGAGTACAGATTGGGTAACGGTAAACGTTGGATTATGAGGGGTTATTAGGAGGAGGACAGATTGGGTAACGGTAAACGTTGGATTATTGGAGTTATTAGGAGGAGGACAGATTGGGTAACGGTAAACGTTGGATTATTGGAGTTATTAGGAGGAGGACAGATTGGGTAACGGTAAATGTTGGATTATGAGGGGTTATTAGGAGGATGACAGATTGGGTAACGGTAAATGTTGGATTATGAGGGGTTATTAGGAGGAGGACAGATTGGGTAACGGTAAACGTTGGATTATTGTTGTTATTAGGAGGAGGACAGATTGGGTAACGGTAAACGTTGGATTATGAGGGGTTATTAGGAGGAGTACAGATGGAGGGGTAATGGTAAACGTTGGATTATTGGAGTTATTAGGAGGAGTACAGGTGGAGGGGTAATGGTAAACGTTGAATTACGAGGAGTAATTTGGAGGAGGACAGATGGAGGGGTAATGGTAAACGTTGGATTATGAGGGGTTATTAGGAGGAGTACAGGTGGAGGGGTAATGGTAAACGTTGGATTATGAGGAGTAATTAGGAGGAGGACAGATGGAGGGGTAATGGTAAACGTTGGATTATGAGGGGTTATTAGGAGGAGTACAGATGGAGGGGTAATGGTAAACGTTGGATTATTGGAGTTATTAGGAGGAGGACAGATGGAGGGGTAATGGTAAACGTTGGATTATTGGAGTTATTAGGAGGAGGACAGATTGGGTAATGTTAAACGTTGGATTATGAGGAGTTATTAGGAGGAGTACAGATGGAGGGGTAATGGTAAACGTTGGATTATGAGGGGTTATTAGGAGGAGGACAGATTGGGTAATGGTAAACGTTGGATTATTGGAGTTATTAGGAGGAGGACAGATGGAGGGGTAATGGTAAACGTTGGATTATGAGGGGTTATTAGGAGGAGGACAGATTGGGTAACGGTAAACGTTGGATTATTGGAGTTATTAGGAGGAGTACAGATGGAGGGGTAATGGTAAACGTTGGATTATGAGGGGTTATTAGGAGGAGGACAGATTGGGTAATGGTAAACGTTGGATTATTGGAGTTATTAGGAGGAGTACAGATTGGGTAACGGTAAATGTTGGATTACGAGGGGTTATTAGGAGGAGGACAGATTGGGTAACGGTAAATGTTGGATTATTGGAGTTATTAGGAGGAGTACAGATTGGGTAACGGTAAACGTTGGATTATTGGAGTTATTAGGAGGAGTACAGATGGAGGGGTAATGGTAAATGTTGGATTATGAGGGGTTATTAGGAGGAGGACAGATTGGGTAATGGTAAACGTTGGATTATTGGAGTTATTAGGAGGAGTACAGATTGGGTAACGGTAAATGTTGGATTACGAGGGGTTATTAGGAGGAGGACAGATTGGGTAACGGTAAATGTTGGATTATGAGGGGTTATTAGGAGGAGGACAGATTGGGTAACGGTAAACGTTGGATTATTGGAGTTATTAGGAGGAGTACAGATGGAGGGGTAATGGTAAACGTTGGATTATTGGAGTTATTAGGAGGAGTACAGGTGGAGGGGTAATGGTAAACGTTGAATTACGAGGAGTAATTTGGAGGAGGACAGATGGAGGGGTAATGGTAAACGTTGGATTATGAGGGGTTATTAGGAGGAGTACAGGTGGAGGGGTAATGGTAAACGTTGGATTATGAGGAGTAATTAGGAGGAGGACAGATGGAGGGGTAATGGTAAACGTTGGATTATGAGGGGTTATTAGGAGGAGGACAGATTGGGTAACGGTAAACGTTGGATTATTGGAGTTATTAGGAGGAGGACAGATTGGGTAACGGTAAACGTTGGATTATTGGAGTTATTAGGAGGAGGACAGATTGGGTAACGGTAAATGTTGGATTATGAGGGGTTATTAGGAGGATGACAGATTGGGTAACGGTAAATGTTGGATTATGAGGGGTTATTAGGAGGAGGACAGATTGGGTAACGGTAAACGTTGGATTATTGTTGTTATTAGGAGGAGGACAGATTGGGTAACGGTAAACGTTGGATTATGAGGGGTTATTAGGAGGAGTACAGATGGAGGGGTAATGGTAAACGTTGGATTATTGGAGTTATTAGGAGGAGTACAGGTGGAGGGGTAATGGTAAACGTTGAATTACGAGGAGTAATTTGGAGGAGGACAGATGGAGGGGTAATGGTAAACGTTGGATTATGAGGGGTTATTAGGAGGAGTACAGGTGGAGGGGTAATGGTAAACGTTGGATTATGAGGAGTAATTAGGAGGAGGACAGATGGAGGGGTAATGGTAAACGTTGGATTATGAGGGGTTATTAGGAGGAGTACAGATGGAGGGGTAATGGTAAACGTTGGATTATTGGAGTTATTAGGAGGAGGACAGATGGAGGGGTAATGGTAAACGTTGGATTATTGGAGTTATTAGGAGGAGGACAGATTGGGTAATGTTAAACGTTGGATTATGAGGAGTTATTAGGAGGAGTACAGATGGAGGGGTAATGGTAAACGTTGGATTATGAGGGGTTATTAGGAGGAGGACAGATTGGGTAATGGTAAACGTTGGATTATTGGAGTTATTAGGAGGAGGACAGATGGCGGGGTAATGGTAAACGTTGGATTATGAGGGGTTATTAGGAGGAGGACAGATTGGGTAACGGTAAACGTTGGATTATTGGAGTTATTAGGAGGAGTACAGATGGAGGGGTAATGGTAAACGTT
This sequence comes from Oncorhynchus mykiss, assembly GCF_013265735.2. NCBI lineage: Eukaryota > Metazoa > Chordata > Actinopteri > Salmoniformes > Salmonidae > Oncorhynchus > Oncorhynchus mykiss. The sequence goes on along the minus strand of NC_048565.1, from coordinate 5,172,624 downwards.
GGATTATGAGGGGTTATTAGGAGGAGGACAGATTGGGTAATGGTAAACGTTGGATTATTGGAGTTATTAGGAGGAGTACAGATTGGGTAACGGTAAATGTTGGATTACGAGGGGTTATTAGGAGGAGGACAGATTGGGTAACGGTAAATGTTGGATTATTGGAGTTATTAGGAGGAGTACAGATTGGGTAACGGTAAACGTTGGATTATTGGAGTTATTAGGAGGAGGACAGATTGGGTAACGGTAAATGTTGGATTATGAGGGGTTATTAGGAGGATGACAGATTGGGTAACGGTAAATGTTGGATTATGAGGGGTTATTAGGAGGAGGACAGATTGGGTAACGGTAAACGTTGGATTATTGTTGTTATTAGGAGGAGGACAGATTGGGTAACGGTAAACGTTGGATTATGAGGGGTTATTAGGAGGAGTACAGATGGAGGGGTAATGGTAAACGTTGGATTATTGGAGTTATTAGGAGGAGTACAGGTGGAGGGGTAATGGTAAACGTTGAATTACGAGGAGTAATTTGGAGGAGGACAGATGGAGGGGTAATGGTAAACGTTGGATTATGAGGGGTTATTAGGAGGAGTACAGGTGGAGGGGTAATGGTAAACGTTGGATTATGAGGAGTAATTAGGAGGAGGACAGATGGAGGGGTAATGGTAAACGTTGGATTATGAGGGGTTATTAGGAGGAGTACAGATGGAGGGGTAATGGTAAACGTTGGATTATTGGAGTTATTAGGAGGAGGACAGATGGAGGGGTAATGGTAAACGTTGGATTATTGGAGTTATTAGGAGGAGGACAGATTGGGTAATGTTAAACGTTGGATTATGAGGAGTTATTAGGAGGAGTACAGATGGAGGGGTAATGGTAAACGTTGGATTATGAGGGGTTATTAGGAGGAGGACAGATTGGGTAATGGTAAACGTTGGATTATTGGAGTTATTAGGAGGAGGACAGATGGAGGGGTAATGGTAAACGTTGGATTATGAGGGGTTATTAGGAGGAGGACAGATTGGGTAACGGTAAACGTTGGATTATTGGAGTTATTAGGAGGAGTACAGATGGAGGGGTAATGGTAAACGTTGGATTATGAGGGGTTATTAGGAGGAGGACAGATTGGGTAATGGTAAACGTTGGATTATTGGAGTTATTAGGAGGAGTACAGATTGGGTAACGGTAAATGTTGGATTACGAGGGGTTATTAGGAGGAGGACAGATTGGGTAACGGTAAATGTTGGATTATTGGAGTTATTAGGAGGAGTACAGATTGGGTAACGGTAAACGTTGGATTATTGGAGTTATTAGGAGGAGTACAGATGGAGGGGTAATGGTAAATGTTGGATTATGAGGGGTTATTAGGAGGAGGACAGATTGGGTAATGGTAAACGTTGGATTATTGGAGTTATTAGGAGGAGTACAGATTGGGTAACGGTAAATGTTGGATTACGAGGGGTTATTAGGAGGAGGACAGATTGGGTAACGGTAAATGTTGGATTATGAGGGGTTATTAGGAGGAGGACAGATTGGGTAACGGTAAACGTTGGATTATTGGAGTTATTAGGAGGAGGACAGATGGAGGGGTAACGGTAAACGTTGGATTATTGGAGTTATTAGGAGGAGTACAGATTGGGTAACGGTAAATGTTGGATTATGAGGGGTTATTAGGAGGAGGACAGATTGGGTAACGGTAAATGTTGGATTATGAGGGGTTATTAGGAGGAGGACAGATTGGGTAATGGTAAACGTTGGATTATTGGAGTTATTAGGAGGAGTACAGATTGGGTAACGGTAAATGTTGGATTATGAGGGGTTATTAGGAGGAGGACAGATTGGGTAACGGTAAACGTTGGATTATGAGGAGTTATTAGGAGGAGGACAGATTGGGTAATGGTAAACGTTGGATTATTGGAGTTATTAGGAGGAGGACAGATGGAGGGGTAATGGTAAACGTTGGATTATGAGGGGTTATTAGGAGGAGGACAGATTGGGTAATGGTAAACGTTGGATTATGAGGAGTTATTAGGAGGAGTACAGATTGGGTAACGGTAAACGTTGGATTATGAGGGGTTATTAGGAGGAGGACAGATTGGGTAACGGTAAACGTTGGATTATTGGAGTTATTAGGAGGAGGACAGATTGGGTAACGGTAAACGTTGGATTATTGGAGTTATTAGGAGGAGGACAGATTGGGTAACGGTAAATGTTGGATTATGAGGGGTTATTAGGAGGATGACAGATTGGGTAACGGTAAATGTTGGATTATGAGGGGTTATTAGGAGGAGGACAGATTGGGTAACGGTAAACGTTGGATTATTGTTGTTATTAGGAGGAGGACAGATTGGGTAACGGTAAACGTTGGATTATGAGGGGTTATTAGGAGGAGGACAGATTGGGTAACGGTAAATGTTGGATTATGAGGGGTTATTAGGAGGAGGACAGATTGGGTAACGGTAAACGTTGGATTATTGGAGTTATTAGGAGGAGGACAGATTGGGTAACGGTAAACGTTGGATTATTGGAGTTATTAGGAGGAGGACAGATTGGGTAACGGTAAATGTTGGATTATGAGGGGTTATTAGGAGGAGGACAGATTGGGTAATGGTAAATGTTGGATTATGAGGGGTTATTAGGAGGAGGACAGATTGGGTAACGGTAAACGTTGGATTATTGGAGTTATTAGGAGGAGGACAGATTGGGTAACGGTAAACGTTGGATTATTGGAGTTATTAGGAGGAGGACAGATTGGGTAACGGTAAATGTTGGATTATTGGAGTTATTAGGAGGAGGACAGATTGGGTAACGGTAAACGTTGGATTACGAGGGGTTATTAGGAGGAGGACAGATTGGGTAACGGTAAATGTTGGATTATGAGGGGTTATTAGGAGGAGGACAGATTGGGTAACGGTAAACGTTGGATTATGAGGGGTTATTAGGAGGAGTACAGATTGGGTAACGGTAAATGTTGGATTATTGGAGTTATTAGGTGGAGGACAGATTGGGTAACGGTAAACGTTGGATTATTGGAGTTATTAGTTTGCAGATGTTGTTTGTTTTTTCTTGTCAAACTGAAGCGTTGTACAGCATGAACAGCAAGGTGACGTAGGTGAAATGAAAGCCAGAGTAGAAATGTTAGCACTGTCATTGAGCCACGTTTAACCTGAGGATACATGATCTAAAAAGCATATCTGAGCCGTCCTCCTGGGAGACAGAAGTAAAAAAAAAAAGTGTCAGTAAACAAAACATGAGAAAACTACAGATTCCATCAGTCAAAACCACAAAACCCATAATGCTCTCTTGATGTTATATTGCCTTTTGGCAGAGAATGTGGTGTTTATGTTGCCATGGCATCCGATCCCAGTTGGGGGTGGCCTTCCGGCAGCATGGTGACCAGAGCCGCTAGGAGGTCTATTTTATTTCACCTTGACTTCATTACTCCCTAAATCCTCCTGTGACTTCTCCCTGTTCTGTTCAAATAAACATCCAGCAAAAACTGTTATTCCTTTCCTTGCGCAGTAAAGGTTGCAGTGGTCCTTCCGGGTTTTTCTCACTCTGACCACTATTTCCCTTCTTCAACCCGTGATGGGAGACATGCCCCCCCCCCCCCCCCCCCACCCCCCCTATCTGTAAGTGGTTCAGGCCAGTGAATGGGTTATGCTATATGTTGACTTTGTGTCCACTGGGTGTGAGACCCCAGGCATGATATCGCTCTAATATATTAATGATCCCCTATAGCAGTCAGCTAAGGCCTTGATATGGTCTACGAGCGTGGGTGGGGGAACGGACAACTTTTGTTTAGGCTACAACCCCTCCATAAACCAAAGCTTTTTTGGACGTTCACACGGAGAAGAAACAATAATGATTTGTTTTTAAAAAAAAAAGACAGGAAATGGTTCTATCAAATGACCATCCACATTGAGACCTGGGGTGGACCTAAAACTTGGTTTCAATCTAGGACGCCAACACAGGAAGCGCCTCCATCCTAGCACTCACAAAACCGTATAATTGTTACATCATCTGCACCACTTTCACGATTGACATATGGGCTGTGTAAAATTCACATTTTAAGTCAAAAGAGGTCATTTTAATAATGCTGCCCTTTGTACATGGTAAACTCCCCCAATCCTTTTCTTAGTTTTTTTTTCCTGTCTGTTTTCCGCGGTTGGAAAACTGTCTGTAGGCCTTCGACGGAGAGATCATTTCCACCATCTTGGCGAAACGCAAACATGGTCAGGTCCTTTTCTCCTGAAGAGCCTCTAGGCACAGAGATGTTTATTTTCCCCTTTAATGACCCCCCTTTATTAAAGCAGGGTAAAAACAATTAGGGGTGTATAGGTTGTGTGGCTTTAATAAGGGCTTTATTGAATAACTGTCCTCCTAACACACCAAGGGAAGGCTTCCAATGGAGACACAATGTTTTAAAAGGGGTGGGCACCTAGACGGATTGGCTAAGTAATTCAATTAGATGTAATATGCACCCAACCCCTCAAATTGCGAGCTGATTCTTTTTCTCTGATAGAGAAAATAGAAAATAGTTTCCAAAAGGCCTGAAACAGACGGAGATGGATTCACAGAGTGTCCAAATCCATAGATCACGATGAAATATCTCAATCCTAAATACAACAGAAGGGAATAAACCCTCTTGAGACTGGTAATATGCTGTACTTGTTTCTCATCGCATGTGAACTGGCTTAACCAGGAGAGGGGCCACAGGGCCCGAGGGAAGTCCCAGAGATTTGTTTAACCAGGAGTGGGGCCATAGGGCCTGAGGGAAGTCCCAGAGATTTGTTTAACCAGGAGAGGGGCCATAGGGTCAGAGGGAAGTCCCAGAGATTCGTTTAACCAGGAGAGGGGCCATAGGGTCCATACTTTCTATACAGACATCATATACAGTGCATTCAGGAACTATTCAGACCTCTTGACTTTTTCCACATTTTGTTACATTACAGCCTTATTCTAAAATGTATCACATTGTTTTTTCCCCTCATCAATCTAAAAATCACATGTATTTATAAAGCCCTTCTTACATCAGCTGACATCTCAAAGTGCTGTACAGAAACCCAGCCTAAAACCCCAAACAGCAAGCAATGCAGGTGTAGAAGCACATTGGCTAGGAAAAACTCCCTAGAAAGGCCAAAATTTAGGAAGAAACCTAGAGAGGAACCAGGCTCTGAGGGGTGGCCAGTCCTCTTGCGGCTGTGGAGATTATAACAGAACATGGCCAAGATGTTCACACACAATACCCCAAAAGGACAAAGCAAAACATTTTTTATTCAAATGTATTAAAAATGTTTAACTGAAATATGACATTTACATAATTATTCAGATATTTTAGTCATTACTTTGTTAAAGGACCTTTGGCAGCGATTACAGCCTTGAGTCGTCAGGTGTATGATGCTACAAGCTTGGCATACCTGTATTTGTGAATTTGTAAGATGACTTGTTAGATATTACTGCATATTACAAGCATTTCGCTACACTCGCATTAACATCTGCTAACAATATGTACAGTGCCTTGCGAAAGTATTCGGCCCCCTTGAACTTTGCGACCTTTTGCCACATTTCAGGCTTCAAACATAAAGATATAAAACTGTATTTTTTTTGTGAAGAATCAACAACAAGTGGGACACAATCATGAAGTGGAACGACATTTATTGGATATTTCAAACTTTTTTAACAAATCAAAAACTGAAAAATTGGGCGTGCAAAATTATTCAGCCCCCTTAAGTTAATACTTTGTAGCTCCACCTTTTGCTGCGATTACAGCTGTAAGTCGCCTGGGGTATGTCTCTATCAGTTTTGCACATCGAGAGACTGACATTTTTTCCCATTCCTCCTTGCAAAACAGCTCGAGCTCAGTGAGGTTGGATGGAGAGCATTTGTGAACAGCAGTTTTCAGTTCTTTCCACAGATTCTCATTCGGATTCAGGTCTGGACTTTGACTTGGCCATTCTAACACCTGGATATGTTTATTTTTGAACCATTCCATTGTAGATTTTGCTTTATGTTTTGGATCATTGTCTTGTTGGAAGACAAATCTCCGTCCCAGTCTCAGGTCTTTTGCAGACTCCATCAGGTTTTCTTCCAGAATGTTCCTGTATTTGGCTCCATCCATCTTCCCATCAATTTTAACCATCTTCCCTGTCCCTGCTGAAGAAAAGCAGGCCCAAACCATGATGCTGCCACCACCATGTTTGACAGTGGGGATGGTGTGTTCAGCTGTGTTGCTTTTGCGCCAAACATAACGTTTTGCATTGTTGCCAAAAAGTTCAATTTTGGTTTCATCTGACCAGAGCACCTTCTTCCACATGTTTGGTGTGTCTCCCAGGTGGCTTGTGGCAAACTTTAAACTACACTTTTTATGGATATCTTTAAGAAATGGCTTTCTTCTTGCCACTCTTCCATAAAGGCCAGATTTGTGCAATATACGACTGATTGTTGTCCTATGGACAGAGTCTCCCACCTCAGCTGTAGATCTCTGCAGTTCATCCAGAGTGATCATGGGCCTCTTGGCTGCATCTCTGATCAGTCTTCTCCTTGTATGAGCTGAAAGTTTAGAGGGACGGCCAGGTCTTGGTAGATTTGCAGTGGTCTGATACTCCTTCCATTTCAATATTATCACTTGCACAGTGCTCCTTGGGATGTTTAAAGCTTGGGAAATCTTTTTGTATCCAAATCCGTCTTTAAACTTCTTCACAACAGTATCTCGGACCTGCCTGGTGTGTTCCTTGTTCTTCATGATGCTCTCTGAGCTTTTAACGGACCACTGAGACTATCACAGTGCGGGTGCATTTATACGGAGACTTGATTACACACAGGTGGATTGTATTTATCATCATTAGTCATTTAGGTCAACATTGGATTATTCAGAGATCCTCACTGAACTTCTGGAGAGAGTTTGCTGCACTGAAAGTAAAGGGGCTGAATAATTTTGCACTCCCAATTTTTCAGTTTTTGATTTGTTAAAAAAGTTTGAAATATCCAATAAATGTCGTTCCACTTCATGATTGTGTCCCACTTGTTGTTGATTCTTCACAAAAAAATACAGTTTTATATCTTTATATTTGATGCCTGAAATGTGGCAAAAGGTCGCAAAGTTCAAGGGGGCCGAATACTTTCGCAAGGCACTGTATGTGACCATTTCTTTTGCCCATCTTAATATTTTATTTTTATTGGCCAGTCTGAGATATGGATTCGCAACTCTACTTAGAAGGCCAGCATCCCGGAGTCGCCACTTCAATGTTGACGTTGAGACTGGTGTTTTGCGGGTACTATTTAATGAAGCTGCCAGTTGAGGACTTACACTCTAATGTAATTGTCCTCTTGCTCAGTTGTTCACCTGGGCCTCCCACTCCTCTTTCTATTCAGGTTAGAGGCAGTTCACGCTGTTCTATGAAGGGAGTAGTACACAGCGTTGTACGGGATCTTCAGTTTCTTGGCAATTTCTCACATGGAATAGCCTTCATTAAGACCAGTTGTATTGCTTTTTTAATAAGCACAACAGCTTTCAGCTGTGCTAACATAATTGCAAAAGAGTTTTCTAAAGATCAATTTGCCTTTTAAAATGATAAACTTGGATTAGCTAATACAACGTACCATTGGAACACAGGAGTGATGGTTGCTGATAATGGGCCTCTGTACTCCTACGTAGATATTCCATTAAAATCATCTATAATGGTAATTTATAACATTAACAATGTTTACACTGTATTTCTGATCAAGTCGATGTTATTTTAATGGACATAAAATGTGCTTTTCTTTAAAAAACAAGGACATTTCTAAATGACCCCAAACTTTTGAACGGTAGTGTATGTGCATATTATGTGTTGTGAAGTGAGTGTTTGTGTGTGTGTGTTGGAGTGCCAGTTTGTGTGAGTGTGTAGGGCCCTGTGAGTGTGTAGGGCCCTGTGAGCATGTAGGGCCATGTGAGTGTGTAGGGCCCTGTGAGCGTGTAGGGCCCTGTGAGTGTGTAGGGCCCTGTGAGTGTGTAGGGCCATGTGAGTGTGTAGGGCCCTGTGAGCGTGTAGGGCCCTGTGAGTGTGTAGGGCCCTGTGAGTGTGTAGGGCCCTGTGAGTATGCATAGAGACAGTGCAAAAATACAATTAAATAGGGTTAGGTCAACTCAGATTGTCTATGTAGCCATTTTGTTAGCTATTTATTTAGCTACTGTATTTATATCTTGGGGATAGAAACTGTTCAGGAATCTGTTGGCTTGATGAACCGGTACTGCTTACCAAGTGAACAGTCTTGGGTGGTTGGAGTCTTTCACGATTTTCTGGGCCTTCCTTTCACAGCGCCTGATATAGAGGTCCTGGATGGCAGGAACTCGGCCCAAGTGATGTACTGGGCTGTCCGTACCATCCTTTCTAGCGCCATGTGATCAAGGGCGGTACTATTGCCATACCAAGCAGTGATACGGCCAGTCAAGATGTACAGCTGTAGAACCTTTTGAGGATTTGAGGGCCCATGCCAAACTTTTTCAGCCTCCTGAGGGGGAAGAGGCTCTGTCGCGACTTCTTTATAACTTTGTGCGTGTGTGTGGACCATTTTAACGCTTCAGTAATTTCAACACAGAGGACATTTAAGCTCTCGACCGTCTCAACTTCAGCCCGGTCTGTGTGGATGGGGGTGTGCTCACCCCCCCCCCCCCCCCCCCCCCGTTTCCTGTAGTTCACAATCAGCTCAATTGTCTTACTGACGTTGAGAGAGCGGTTGTTCTGGGTGAACAGGGAGTACAGGAGAAGACTAAGCACACACCCCTGTGGGCCCCCCCGTGTTGAAGGTCAGCATGGCGGAGGTGATGTTGCCTACTCTCACAACCTGGGGTCAGCCCGTCAGGAAGTCCAGGATCCAGTTGCAGAGGGAGGCGTTCAGTCCCCGGGTCTTGGTGACGAGCTTGTAGGGGACAATGGTGTTGAACGCTGAGCTGTAGTCAATGGACAGCATTCTCACTTATGTATCCCTCTCATCTAGCTGCGTGAGGGCAGTGTGGAGTGCAATTGAGATTGCGTCGTCTATGGATCGGTTGGGGCGGTGTGTAAATTGGAGTGGGTCTGGGATGGTGGAGTTGATGTGAGCCATAACCAGCCTCTCAAAGCACTTCATGATTACAGAAGTGAGGGATACAGGGTGGTAGTTATTGTGGCACGAAGCCTTAGAGTTCTTGGGGACAGGGATGATGCTGGTCAGGTTAAAACATGTAGGGATAACAGACTGGGACAAGGAGACGTTGAATATTACTGTGAATACGCCTGGGATAAAAAAAAAAAACGATATACAGTGGCGATTTTAGCATGTTATTCTTGGTGGGGCAAACTCCCCCAAAACAAATTTCAGATGCATGCCAGCAAATCCACTGAACAACACAATACTAAACAATACATTAATTGCACTATAAAGGCGACAAGCAGCGCCCACAAACTATTAGGGTCTACATAAAGCTGTCCCAACATTAGAGCTTTCTTTCCAGCACAATGGAATCAATCTGTCACGTTCTGACCATAGTTCTTTTGTGTTTTCCTTGTTTTAGTGTTGGTCAGGACGTGAGCTGGGTGGGCATTCTATGTTGTGTGTCTAGTTTGTCTATTTCTATGTTTGGCCTGATATGGTTCTCAGTCAGAGGCAGGTGTTAGTCAATTGTCTCTGATCGGGAACCATGTTTAGGTAGCCTGTTTTGTGTTGGGTTTTGTGGGTGATTGTTTTCTGTCTTTGTGTTTGCTGCACCAGATAGGACTGTTTTGTGTTGGGGTTTTGTGAGTGGTTGTTTCCATGTCTTTGTGTTTGCTGCACCAGATAGGACTGTTTTGTGTTGGGTTTTGTGAGTGGTTGTTTCCATGTCTTTGTGTTTGCTGCACCAGATAGGACTGTTTCGGTTTTGCCACGTTTGTTGTTTTGTAGTTTGTTAAGTGTCTCTTATTAAAGAACCAGGAACTTCAACCACGCTGCGTTTTGGTCCTCCTCTCCTTCCCAGGAAGAAAGCCCTTACAGAATCCTTACCACCGCTACACCTGGCTATCAGTGGAGCCTTTTCTGGCAGCCAAACAGTTCATTCACCATGGAGTGAATCCTTACCACCGCTACACCTGGCTATCAGTGGAGCCTTTTCTGGCAGCCAAACAGTTCATTCACCATGGAGTGAATCCTTACCACCGCTACACCTGGCTATCAGTGGAGCCTTTTCTGGCAGCCAAACAGTTCATTCACTATGGAGTGAATCCTTACCACCGCTACACCTGGCTATCAGTGGAGCCTTTTCTGGCAGCCAAACAGTTCATTCACCATGGAGTGAATCCTTACCACCGCTACACCTGGCTATCAGTGGAGCCTTGTCTGGCAGCGAAACAGTTCATTCAGCCTCATTTACTGCATTTAAATTTTAAAAAACATAGCTGATATGGCTGACCATATCTCCCTGACATATTACATCATTTATTCCACAGCATATAAGACATTTTTGGACGTGTGGCGGGTCCTTCGTCGGCAATTGTTGCAATTAAAGAAAGAGAGAGATTTACTGTGGGGGATGGAGGGTAAGCTGCTGAGCGCTTGATTCACATTCTTTATTCAGTTGCTGTATCAGATATTCAAATGATATAGTGGGAGGGTAGAAATGTCATTAAAGACCACGCTGGCATTACTCTTTTACTCTGCGGTGGAGGCAGACATAACAAAGGAGTCCTTTACAAAAAGCCTGTGTAGTCTACAAGCTAGGAAACTATGGTAAACTGCATCTTCAAATGCATGAACAGGAAGGGTCAAAAACTATTGGTTCAACTTTTTTTTTTTCTTCCCGTAACGAAGTCTGCATCGTCCAATTAAAAAGAAGTTGCCGTAGTTGGACGTGATAGAACACTTCATTGTCATTAAAAAGAGTTCTTAACAGAGGTAAAATGGAGTCAGCACGATGTGCTAATCAATGTTACTAAAACCACTGGGCAAATGAAGATATAGATAATGAGGAGCTGTGTCTTTCTTCAGCCTTGCAGATAAACACTTTTTTTAAAATAAATATAAACAAGTCTGTTGCTAAGGGGACTCATTTGAGTACACCAACTTAGCAGACGACACCACCTGGTAGTCATTATGAAAGTGGTACTTTCCTGCTATTTGTCATTCATAATGAAAAGGGTACTTTCCTGCTATTTAAGAAGAACATCAGTCTCAGACAGTTTTTTACCATGTACGAATTAATATAAATGTACATGTTGTATAAACTTATCTTCTTTTCTAAAAAAAAAAAAAGCACGTGAATAAGTAAAAAACATGGAATTGTGCCGTTAAATGTTGTCTGATGTTAGTAGCCTAGTAAAGGGTACATCATGTAACATACAGTACCCGTCAAAAGTGTGGCTACACCGACTCATTCAAGGGTTTTTCTTCATTTTTACTATTTTCTACATTGTAGAATTATAGTGAAGACATCAAAACTATGAAATAACACATATGGAATTATGTAGAAACCAAAAAAAGGTTAAACAAATCAAAATATATGCTATATTTTAGATTCTTCAAAGTAGCCACACATTGCCTTGGCATTCTCTCAACCAGTTTCACTTGGAATGCTTTTCCAACAGTCTTGCAGGAGTTTCCACATATGCTGAGCTTTTCCTTCACTCTGCGGTCCAACTCATCCCAAACCATCTCAACTGGGTTGAGGTCGTGTGATTGTGGAGGCTAGGTCATCTGATGCAGTGCGCCATCACTCTCCTTCTTGGTCAAATAGCCCTTACACAGCCTGGGTCATTGTCCTGTTGAAAAACAAATGATAGTCCCACTAAGCGCAACCAGATGGGATGGCACATCGCTGCAGAATGCTGTTGTAGCCATGCATGGTTGAGTGTGGTGCTGTATATTGGCACATTTGACTTGTTACAGAACAACCTACACCTTGAATCTGGAGGTTTGCATTATCCCTCTGGTGGCCTAGTTGACCTATTTAAAAAATAAATGCCATTGGTTGGTGGCTATACTGTCTAAGATCTTTGATTGGCTGATTTTGAATTTGTTACAGGAAATAATCATGCTGGTCAACTGTTTGTGTTAGCATAATGACTATGTGTTGTGTGACACTCATGGGAAAAAGCTGACAAATAGCATTTGAAAAAAAAAAGTGTAAACCTTAAGTAAGGAAACAAAAAAGGTTGTGTTTTTGTTTGTTGTGTTCACAATGCTAACCTCAAACCCTGGTGGGGCAATGCCCATCACTCGCCAGCCACCCTCAATTCCAGTACTCCCCTGTGTGACAATACCGGCTGTACCCCCTGCATGCCATTAAAATGGTAGCTGGACACATTGTCAGAATATATATTTTTTAATTATAAAAGAGATTTGTTTAAAAAAATAAGTTACAAAACAATACAATTCTAAAGGTTCTAAAGGTTCTAAAATCTTGAAGGAATCTAGAATCTTCCTGCTTAAAAACACGTCTAACTCTTTCCACAAACATTTCTCCCAAACTGTTCGAATAGACACACATTTCAAGGAGACTCATTCAAGGAGAATCATTAAGATCAGGTGTGCCAACTACCTGAACACACTTAAATTACCAAGACAAACACCATTAAAGAGCAACTGAACGCAAAACAAAACTTCTTATCTGGTTGTAAACGACCTATGTGGCATCAATATGAGTCAAACATGTATTCCAGTGCCAAAATTTACTAAAACGTGTATGTAGGATAACTAAAGTCAGTATATTACAAACCAAAGTTTTGTGAGATTTGTGTAACTGAGGTCGGCACGACGAGATACAGTACATGATGCTTGAGTTACAACCATGCCCACTAAAATGACATGGTAAAGACTAGGGAGAATTGTCATGCACTGAGATGTTAGCTGCACTGATTTGTGCTCTGTCCAATCGCAGAACCTCCAGACAGCGAGACGGAACTAACTATTACACAGCGACTCAGACTTGTTTACAATAAGACAACACGTCAACAAACATTATGTTGAAAGTTCTTTATGGAGTGGCCACTTGCTGCTGTGTTTGGTAGGGATCCCTCTCGTCTGCCACGGTTTTCAAGCAAAATTAGAATTGAGACGACGTGCACTTGCATCCCAACTGACACTTATCAATATTCCAAAATTCAAAACTCATTTGCGAGCATCTCGTGTCCCACGTGACTTGCTTAGTAACATAATTCATTATGAAACACTGAGAGACACAGTCTGGTAATAGATAGATTCATTATGAAACACTGAGAGACAAAGTCTGGTAATAGATAATGAAAGAGTTGTGAACAACCAAACAGCAGTGAAGCACATGCATTGCCATTCGCCAGTGACCTAGCTGCTCAATGTGCCTAGTAGCTACTATTAGCTAGCTTCATTGGCAAACACAGAGATGACAAATAGCTTGCTAGCTTGTGGTTTTGGTCACTGATGATAAACAGTGTGTAGCTTGTGCTTTATTTACAATAGTTGGACAGCTTACTGATGATGACGTTGTAGACATGTTCTCAGAAATCAGTCCTGAGCACAGCCAGCAGCAGCTGACTAGATACTGTCTGTAGTGCACTGAATATAGTTTTCATGCACATTTTTTTTAACTTGAGAAATACTGCACCAAACACCTTAGCTAGGTGTAAGATTGCAAACCAAGACCTCAAAATTACAGATTTCTTGATTGATCTTAGATTAGTTCCGACTATTTTGAGGGAGTGGTAGTGGCTATGTTGTTGCTCCGGTGACTCGAGATACAAACAACAGTAACTGCCTTGTACGATATGATATAACATAACACACCCACATCGAACCACACCCGCAAGACCAGAATCTCGTTTTTTCTTAATAAGCATCAGAAAAACATGCAGTATCGGTGCGTTCAGTCCCCGACATCTGCATTATTACAACAGTATCCAGGCCCTGTTATGCTATGCTACGCTAGCCCAGCGTCTCCCCTCTACAGGCTACATTTATTTGACTAATTTGAGGAAATTAACAACAATGTTAATTCAGCTGAAATGTAGCCTATATGAAAAGCTAGGTATAGTGTAAGAAAATATGCTGGCAAAACTTAATCAATTTTTAATTGTGAGGAAAATTTGAATGCTGTAATTTTTTACATTGTAACTTTCTCTTACCGACCAAAGTGGTCAACTGTCCCTGTGGAGCACCACAGAGCCCTTCTCGTTGAAGAAACCTGCTGGGTTGTGCTGGGGATGTGGCACCCATCTATTGCTCCAGTGAGGTAACTCTGATCTCTCCTCGGGGCCACGGGTGACTTCCCGCATTCAGTCGATGGAGACTTAACATCGCAAAATGGGCAAGAAAACTGTGTTATCGATTTAGTTTATACAAAGTGGAAAATTGTCTTTGGAGCTCTGGCTTACCTTAAAATAATAAAAACGGACATAAAAAAACACACGTTAAGCATTTAAACGTCAGTTCACGTTAAGCATTTAAACGTCAGTTCACGTTAAGCATTTAAACGTCAGTTCACGTTAAGCATTTAAACGTCAGTTCACGTTAAGCATTTAAACGTCAGTTCACGTTAAGCATTTAAACGTCAGTTCACGTTAAGCATTTACACGTCAGTTCACGTTAAGCATTTACACGTCAGTTCACGTTAAGCATTTAAACGTCAGTTCACGTTAAGCATTTAAACGTCAGTTCACGTTAAGCATTTACACGTCAGTTCACGTTAAGCATTTAAACGTCAGTTCACGTTAAGCATTTAAACGTCAGTTCACGTTAAGCATTTAAACGTCAGTTCACGTTAAGGATTTAAACGTCAGTTCACGTTAAGCATTTACACGTCAGTTCACGTTAAGCATTTAAACGTCAGTTCACGTTAAGCATTTAAACGTCAGTTCACGTTAAGGATTTAAACGTCAGTTCACGTTAAGGATTTAAACGTCAGTTCACGTTAAGCATTTAAACGTCAGTTCACGTTAAGGATTTAAACGTCAGTTCACGTTAAGGATTTAAACGTCAGTTCACGTTAAGCATTTAAACGTCAGTTCACGTTAAGGATTTAAACGTCAGTTCACGTTAAGCATTTAAACGTCAGTTCACGTTAAGCATTTACACGTCAGTTCACGTTAAGCATTTAAACGTCAGTTCACGTTAAGCATTTAAACGTCAGTTCACGTTAAGCATTTAAGTGTCAGTTCACGTTAAGCATTTACACATCAGTTCACATTAAGCATTTAAACATCAGTTCACGTTAAGCATTTAAACGTCAGTTCACGTTAAGCATTTAAGTGTCAGTTCACGTTAAGCATTTAAGTGTCAGTTCACGTTAAGCATTTAAACGTCAGTTCACGTTAAGCATTTACACGTCAGTTCACATTAAGCATTTAAACATCAGTTCACGTTAAGCATTTAAACGTCAGTTCACGTTAAGCATTTAAACGTCAGTTCACGTTAAGCATTTAAGTGTCAGTTCACGTTAAGCATTTAAGTGTCAGTTCACGTTAAGCATTTACACATCAGTTCACATTAAGCATTTAAACATCAGTTCACGTTAAGCATTTACATATCAGTTCACGTTAAGCATTTACACGTCAGTTCACGTTAAGCATTTAAACGTCAGTTCACGTTAAGCATTTACACGTCAGTTCACGTTAAGCATTTAAACGTCAGTTCACGTTAAGCATTTAAACGTCAGTTCACGTTAAGCATTTAAACGTCAGTTCACGTTAAGCATTTAAACGTCAGTTCACTTTAAGCATTTACACATCAGTTCACGATAAGCATTTACACATCAGTTCACGTTAAGCATTTAAACGTCAGTTCACGTTAAGCATTTAAACGTCAGTTCACGTTAAGCATTTAAACGTCAGTTCACGTTAAGCATTTACACATCAGTTCACGTTAAGCATTTAAACGTCAGTTCACGTTAAGCATTTAAACGTCAGTTCACGTTAAGCATTTAAACGTCAGTTCACGTTAAGCATTTACACGTCAGTTCACGTTAAGCATTTAAACGTCAGTTCACGTTAAGCATTTAAACGTCAGTTCACGTTAAGCATTTAAACGTCAGTTCACGTTAAGCATTTAAACGTCAGTTCACGTTAAGGATTTAAACGTCAGTTCACGTTAAGCATTTACACATCAGTTCACGTTAAGCATTTAAACATCAGTTCACGTTAAGCATTTAAACGTCAGTTCACGTTAAGGATTTAAACGTCAGTTCACGTTAAGGATTTAAACGTCAGTTCACGTTAAGCATTTACACATCAGTTCACGTTAAGCATTTAAACATCAGTTCACATTAAGCATTTAAACGTCAGTAATTGTACATTTTCTCCATTTGTAAAGGAAAAACCTACATTGAAGCCAATATATTTTAAGTAGCTAAACATGTTATTACTCAAACTTCGTGACAAACTGACGCATTTTCATTTCTGTACAAATAAACACTTCATATCGAAGGTGTGCCTCTGATTTGACAGCATGCTGTTTTGTGTTGATTTATACCGTTTGTATCTTATTAAGGGGAGGTCCAAGGTGGGGCGGCAGGGTAGCCTAGTGGTTAGAGTGTTGGACTAGTAACCGAAAGGTTGCAAGTTCCTAGGCCGTATATAAATAAAATACAATGTGATTTTCTGGATTTTTGTTTTAGATTCTGTCTCTCGCAGTTGAAGTGTACCTATGATAAAAATTACAGACCTCTACATGCTTTGTAAGTAGGAAAACCTGCAAAATCGGCAGTGTATCAAATACTTGTTCTCCCCACTGTACAGGGAGCTGTTCTATTCTAAAGTCACAGATGAGCGGTTATTGTCATCTTTGACCGAGTCAAAGATATTCATAGCTAACCCCTTTTGTCTGTGACCAAGTGTTTAGCTAGCTAGCAAGCTAGAAAAGTTTCTGGCTGGCGAACTCTCAACACCCCTTGAATATTGCCGGTGTCAGTAAATTACAGTAAACGTGTAATTAAATTGTTGCCAGCAGCACGGTTATAGTCACCAACACTCTGGATAACACGAAAACACCCTAACCAGCTCTGCTAGGCCAAGTAAAAAATAACCAGAGTGAGATTTTTCTCTCATTTGTATTAGGAAGTAGTTAGCCAGCTTGAGAACGTTAGCCAGTTAGCTTGGGTGCTAGCAGATGAACTGTTGTGCTACAGTATATTGTTGACTTTGTGCATGTACTATTAGTAAAAATGTACTTTGTTCAGGGTAATACCTGCATGTTCTGTTTGTCTTGAAAAAAACAGGAGCAGGTGGGCTCTTTACTTCAAATCACAGGCGTGCAGGTGCACAGGCAGTCTCAGTATCTCAAACCAATTGTATCCACAATCTGTCAAAATTGAGATGCAAATCAAATTAATTTTGGATCAGTCAAAAGGTTTGCTCTCAATAGATTTGTGATTTGCATTTGGCAAGCTCATACTTTTCACACATTTAATTCCATCTCTTCATCCTGTAGTGCCATACTCTTCATCCTGTAGTGCCATACTCTTCATCCTATAGTGCCATACTCTTCATCCTATAGTGCCATACTCTTCATCCTATAGCGCCATACTCTTCATCCTATAGTGCCATACTCTTCATCCTATAGTGCCATACTCTTCATCCTATAGTGCCATACTCTTCATCCTATAGTGCCATACTCTTCATCCTATAGTGCCATACTCTTCATCCTATAGTGCCATACTCTTCATCCTATAGTGCCATACTCTTCATCCTATAGTGCCATACTCTTCGTCCTATAGTTCCATACTCTTCATCCTATAGTGCCATACTCTTCATCCTATAGTACCATACTCTTCATCCTATAGTGCCATACTCTTCATCCTATAGTACCATACTCTTCATCCTATAGTGCCATACTCTTCATCCTATAGTACCATACTCTTCATCCTATAGTACCATACTCTTCATCCTATAGTGCCATACTCTTCATCCTATAGTACCATACTCTTCATCCTATAGTGCCATACTCTTCATCCTATAGTGCCATACTCTTCATCCTGTAGTGCCATACTCTTCATCCTATAGTGCCATACTCTTCATCCTCGGAATGCTTTGCCAAGCCCTTGTCTTCTTTTTTTACATAACCTTTGATGCTGTAAGAATACCAAGCAGAATACTGCTCATTGAATCCAAATGTGAACATTTAAATGGAGAGTAAGTTGGAACACTCGGAGAAAAGGTAAATTAACATGTACATGGGTTTCAAACAAGTTCAACTAATATAAGGTAAATATTAAATCACTTAAAGGAAATAAAAGTTTGTCTCATCCACCTCATGAGGTCTTTAGATAAAAGCTAGTTAAATGCCAATTTTTTGGTAATTACAGTATATTTATCCACAGTAATTGCATATAATGAATTTG
This sequence comes from Oncorhynchus mykiss, assembly GCF_013265735.2. Classification (NCBI taxonomy): domain Eukaryota; kingdom Metazoa; phylum Chordata; class Actinopteri; order Salmoniformes; family Salmonidae; genus Oncorhynchus; species Oncorhynchus mykiss. Next base: position 5,154,327 of record NC_048565.1, on the reverse strand, counting down.
CTATAACCTTAATACGGGCTAATTGTAAAACCATATGCATTTCAGACTTCTCTATGTCAGCCAAACAGTTGAACGATAAAGTCAAGGTTAGGAGTAAAGGCTGAATAAATGCATTCACATAACCAGACCTCGTTTCAAACAGTATTTGCTTTATTTTTAAAATATATTTAACTTTTGAATGCGCCTGCGTGGCAGTGTCATATGGGCGGGCTTTGCACTTTTTGGGACTGTTCTATTGGCTCCATTGCGCCAAGTCTGTTCAACCAAATGCAGCTGAAGTACTTAAAAGAAAATGAATACTATTTGAACCCAGTTCTGCTCATAATTTGACGCAGCACCTTGACAGGCCTAGTCTATTGTGTTGAGTACGGCGACAATTAAAGCAGACAGAAAGAGGAATCATTTTGACTGTGAGGATGAAAGTGATACCTTTGAAGTGCAGGCCTGTGACAATGCATCAGACCGTGGAGACATTATCAAATTTGTCAAAACATTTGGTTGATTAAAGCTCCTCTAATTCAAATGGGCAGACAGACGGTTCACTGAAGCGGCCTATAAAAATCAAAGCCTTATTTACCCTGTCGGTGGATTGGAGCACATGGAATAAATATGTAAACCTGACCTGGGCCGCAAAGGGAACATGTCTCCTCTCGTTTCCCATCACGCTTGGTCCCGAATTTCATGCTTTTGAGCTCCATTAGCAATAATGAAGTGTAAAATAGTCTTTAATAAACCTTCTGGAAGGCACGGATGTGGCAGGGCTGAAAAAGCGCAGCAAAATTCCTCTCAGCTCAGATCATTTTTGGATTGGGCCGTCGTCTGAAGCGTTTTGAAAAAAGAAGCCCCCTCCTTTGTTTCTGGTTTGAATCAAAGGCTTACGGAAATATGTTTTGATGGTAGTTAACTGTTCTCAATGGGAAACATGTGACCTCAGGCACTCCAAAAGGGAACAGTGAGTGGCCACTTTCTCTTGAGAGGGGCGTCAAAAAAGAGTACCACCAAAACGGCAGGGAGCCTCTTTTGTTTGTGTTGCAAAGAGCCCTGGGAGGTGCAGAGGTCACAGTGATAATCACATGTGTAAACACGCTCCTCCTGATTGGTAACACTTTTAAAAATGCTTCAAATTGATCCCCTTTGTCTTCCAGGTGACTGTGAATTAAACTTCCTTTCGAACAGCTTTAATAAACTGTTTCTTTAGAATTAAAAGGGTCCGTTCACTTTGATGAGAATGAAGGTATCGAGATGCGTCGATTCTCGAGAGACACATGAACTGTGAAGTTGCGTATTGTGTGCACGACACTCACCCGACAGTTCCGCCCCTTCAAGAAGGACTATTTCATTGTCTTGCAAGCTACATTTAGCTAACGCAAGCTACATTTAGCTAACGCAAGCTACATTTAGCTAACGCAAGCTACATTTAGCTAACGCAAGCTACATTTAGCTAACGCAAGCTACATTTAGCTAACGCAAGCTACATTTAGCTAACGCAAGCTACATTTAGCTAACGCAAGCTACATTTATCTAATGCGTGTACGAACGAGAAAATAAACTCTTTAATTGTCTGCACCCGCTTGTGAATTGTTACATTAGTCAAGAGTGTAATATGGTTTTGTCAAGAGTGTAGCTAGCTAATATGTCTAGAGGAAAAGTTGCTTGCAATGTTGAACAGTTAAGTTTGCACGCTAACTGGCTAGTGGCTACCGTGATAATGATATTTACAGTAGATTTGGAGCTGCAGAGCAAGAACGTCACTTTGACAGCCACAACAAAATGCAAGAATGTAATGAAAATTCAAAAGTTTTTGTAAAGTACATGTTGATGTAAAGTGATATCTCATCGTGCACATTGAGAATACCCTCTAATTTAACGCTAACGAAATAGAATGTGATCCGCGTATCTTTAAAGTCAGAATCCTTAATGCCACGTCCATTTGCGATATTACAAGGACAAAGAAGTTACTGCAAACAACCAACACAGTTTTTTTCCTATCTATGCAGTGATAGGAAATACAATCGAAGAACACATGCTCAACACTCCTCTGCTCTAAAACAAAAACAACAGTAGTTTCCCCCCCTTACTTCTATGAAGTCCACTATTCAGTTCTGGGTGTTCGATATTAGCTGAATGAAGTAATTTACAACCTAAAACTTAAAAAATAGTTTGGGTGGATTTTTTTTGTTTGAACAAAAATGTTATGTCTCTGTTTGCATTGTAATTATGGCGATAGATTTCTAATAAAATGAAAACTAGCTGTAATTGGTAGAGAAGTTTGGAACTTTCTGTCTTATTGGTCTATTAACTAATTTACTGCCAGGTGATGTCACCAGGCAGGCCAAAACTACATCCCACCTAAACAGACTCAAATGTTTTACATGGAATTATCATCTTTTTACTTGTAATTATCATCATTTTACATGGAATTATCATCATTTTACATGGAATTATCATCCTTTTCACAATTTCGCAGTATTATTCCAACCTCATAGTGTGGGAATATAAATAAAACACAGAAAAATTACATTTTTAACTGAACTGGACTTTTAAAATATATGATATGTCATGATCCAAAAGAAAAGGAGTCATTACCAAAAACAAATGATGATTAACAAATAAATTCAAGACAGGTTTTTTTCTGGTTAACAGAATATTTTACAAACATATTTCTTACTTTGCAAACACAACAGTAGTCAAATATGCTTTTTTTTTGTGAATGTGACAACATTTGTTGTGACTCCACATATTACTTTGTGACTACAGTTGACATTTTTGTGACTTGCGTTACATTTGTGAGTTGCCTCACATAGCAGGTTAGGGGGAAAAGGGAGGGATCAGTCTGTCAGTATTCAGACCCCTTCACTTTTTCCACATTTTGTTCTGTTACAGCCCTGTTCTCAAATGTAATATATCGTTTTTTTCCCTCCTCAATCTACAATCCCTCATAATTACAAAGAAAAAACTGTTTTTCTTTTACATTTTTGAATAGAAAAGAAATCAACTGAAATAACACATTTACATAGCTATTCAGACCCTTTACTCAGTACTTTGCTGAAGCACCTTAGGCAGTGATTACAGCATTGAGCATTCTTGGGTCCTTTTCTCCTTTTCTTTTGGATCATGGATCACAAAAAAAACATATTTGACTACTGTTGGCAAAGTAAGAAATATGTTTGTAAAATATTCTGTTAACCAGAAAAAACCTGTCTTGAATTTATTTGTTAATCATCATTTGTTTTTGGTAATGACTCCTTTTCTTTTGGATCATGACATATTATCCATTTTAAAAGTCCAGTTCAGTTAAAAATGTAATTTTTCGGTGTTTTATTTATTTTCCCACACTATGAGGTTGGAATAATACTGCGAAATTGTGAAAATGATGATCATTCCATGTAAAAATATGATAATTCCATGTAAATGATGATAATTCCATGTAAAATGATGATAATTCCATGTAAGACATTTGAGCCTGTTTTGGTGGGATGGAATGTTGTGCTGCTAGGCAGTAAATTAGTTAATAGACCAATAAGAAAGAATGTTCCAATCAGCTAGTTTTCACTTTAAAAAAATCTCATCTAAAACATCCAGTATTGTCTGTACTGTAACCTCCTCATTTTTGTCCCTTAAGAAAAAATATTGTATTCAGAGTAATACAGTAATTGCAGCAAATACTGCATCCAAAATACCACAGTCCATAGGTCAATAAAGGGAAAAAGTGGGATGAAGAAGAATATAGAAGAGAGTCCAGAGTCTTCTTTCCTTCTTCCAAAAGACACCAGGCCTCTGGTCCCTCTCTTTCTGCTCTGATTGAATCCATATGCTCTTACTGGATACTAGGGGTCAACACCCTACTTACTCGCTCCACACTGACGTACTGACACTGGTGAGAACGATTTAACACCGCACAGTTGCACACATACACTTGGTACGGCAACTGCTGGGCATTCGACCGCAAGGCGCTACCAGAGGGTATAGAGTACAGCCCAGTACATCACTGGGGTCAAACCACCTGCCATACAGGACCTCTAAACCAGGCGGTGTAAGGCCCTAAAAGTTGTCAAAACTCCAGTTAAGTCATTGACTGTTCTCTCTGCTACATCACGGCAAACGACGCCGGAACACTATGTTTGAACCAAAATGCTCCTGAACACCTTCTATCCCCACAAGACTGTAAAATAGTTAACCAAATAGCTACCCGGACTATCTGCATTGACCATTTTTGCTCTTACTGTTTTTGAATCTACCCCACACACTGGACTCTACCCAACACACTGGGCTCTACCCCATACACTGGACTCTACCCAACACACTGGACTCTACCCAACACACTGGACTCTACCCAACACCCTGGGCTCTACCCCATACACTGGACTCTACCCAACACACTGGACTCTATGCACACACACTGTACTCTACCCAACACACTGGACTCTACCCAACACACTGGACTCTACCCAACACACTGGACAATACCCCATACACTGGACTCTACCCAACACACTGGACTCTACCCAACACACTGGACTCTACCCAACACCCTGGGCTCTACCCCATACACTGGACTCTACCCAACACCCTGGACTCTACCCAACACCCTGGACTCCTACCCATCACACTAGACTCTACCCAACACACTGGACTCTACCCAACACCCTGGGCTCTACCCCATACACTGGACTCTACCCAACACACTGGACTCTACCCAACACACTGGACAATACCCAACACCCTGGGCTCTACCCCATACACTGGACTCTACCCAACACACTGGACTCTACCCAACACACTGGACAATACCCAACACACTGGACTCTACCCAACACCCTGGGCTCTACCCCATACACTGGACTCGACCCATACACTGGACTCCTACCCATCACACTAGACTCTACCCAACACACTGGACTCTACCCAAGACACTGGACTCTACCCAACACACTGTACTCTACCCAACACACTGGACTCTATGCACACACTGTACTCTACCCAACACACTGGACTCTACCCAACACACTGGACTCTACCCAACACACTGGGCTCTACCCAACACACTGGACTCTACTCAACACACTGGACTCTACCCAACACACTGGATTCTACCCAACACACTGGACTCTACCCAACACACTGGACTCTACGCAACACACTGGACTCTATGCACACACACTGGACTCTATGCACACACACTGGACTCTACCCAACACACTGGACTCTACCCAACACACTGGACTCTACCCAACACACTGGACTCTACCCCAAACACGAACTTACACTAACATCCACACATACACACCCACACATACACACACTAATACACTCCCATACTCACCACATACTGATGATACTGTCTATTATCTATCCTGTTGCCTAGTTACTTTACCCCTACCTATATATCTTTAAATACAGTGGGGCAAAAAAAGTATTTAGTCGGCCACCAATTGTGCAAGTTCTCCCACTTAAAAAGATGAGAGAGGCCTGTAATTTTCATCATAGGTACACTTCAACTATGACAGACAAAATGAGAAAAAAAATCCTGAAAATCACATTGTAGGATTTTTAATGAATTTATTTGCAAATTATGGTGGAAAAAAAGTATTTGGTCAATAACAAAAGTTTATCTCAATACTTTGTTATATACCCTTTGTTGGCATTGACAGAGGTCAAACATTTTCTGTAAGTCTTCACAAGGTTTTCACACACTGTTGCTGGTATTTTGGCCCATTCCTTCATGCAGATCTCCTCTAGAGCAGTGATGTTTTGGGGCTGTTGCTGGGCAACACAGACTTTCTCAGACAGACCGTGAGAGGTCGTAAATTTGCTTTATCTTGGCCAGGTCGCAGTCAACTAGCCTACCTGGTTACATAAAGGGTTAGGGTTATATATATAAATACCTGGTTAAATAAAGGGTTAGGGTTATATATATAAATACCTGGTTAAATAAAGGGTTATATATATAAATACCTTTTTAAATAAAGGTGAAATAAAAAATATAAAAACTTTGAAGCATCTTAGGCAGCGATTACAGCCTTGAGTCTTCTTGGGTATGACGCTACAAACTTGGCACACCTGTATTTGGGGAGTTTCTCCCATTCTTCTCTGCTGATCCTTTCAACTCTGTCAGGTTAGGTGGAGAGTGTTTCTGCACAGTTGTTTTCAGGTCTCTCCAGAGATGTTCGATCGGGTTCAAGTCAGGGCTCTGGCTGGGCCACTCAAGGACATTCAGAGACTTGTCCCAAAGCCACTCCTGCATTGTCTTGGCTGTGTGCTTAGGGTCATTGTCCTGTTGGAAGGTTAACCTTCACCACAGTCTGAGGTCCTGAGCTCACTGGAGCAGATTTTCATCAGCGATCTCTCTGTACTGCTCCGTTCATCTTTCCCTCGATCCTGACTAGTCTCCCAGTCCCTGCCGCTGAAAAAAAAACTTTTTGCATTCAGGCCAAAGAGTTCAATCTTGGTTTCATCAGACCAGAGAATGTTGTTTCTCATGGTCTGAGAGTCCTTTAGGGGCCTTTTGACAAACTCCAAGCGGGCTGTAATGTGCCTTTTACTGAGGATTGGCTTCCTTCTGGCCACTCTACCATAAAGGCCTGATTGGTGGAGTGCTGCAGAGATGGTTGTCCTTCTGGAAGGTTCTCCCATCTCCACAGAGCAACTCTGGAGCTCTGTCAAAGTGTACATGGAATTCTTGGTCACCTCCCTGACCATGGTCCTTCTCCCCTGATTGCTCAGTTTGGCCGGGTGGCCAAACTTCCCCAGATCTGTGCCTCGACACAATCCTGTCTCGGAGCTCTACGGACAATTCCTTCAATCTCATGCCGTTGTTTTTGCTCTGGCCTTGACACACACATCCATGTAACAGTCACGTAGAACACACACAGACATGTAACAGTCACGTAGAACACACATCGACATGTAACAGTCACGTAGAACACACACAGACATGGAACAGTCACTTAGAAAACACACAAATGAGCGTTCACACACAGAGACAGCATAACAAACACAGACTGTAAAAACAGTCAGCAACTTGCAGGACACTCAATCAAGTCACCACATACACACACACACACGTACAAGCGAGGGACACTCAAAAACCTGTTTTAATCAATCCATCTCTGTGTCTGGACCTTGTCAATGACCTCTGGAAACTGAGTCCGTCTCAGTTCTGACATCACCTGATCATAACTTTTAACTGTCGTTGGTGAAATATGAGTGTGTCAGTCGATGATGATGTACCAGGGAACTCAGCTGACACTGAATTCTTAACACTCCACTGGTCTATAGTGAACAGTAGAAAGATCATCAGTTACTGCTGTTTTGATCTCCTGACTTCACAGACTGTAAAGTAAAGAAACAGGCAACCAACCTGCTCAACGATATATTGGTGCTTGAAATAATTTTACCCCTGCTTTCCCCCTGAAGGGGCAGGTTTTCCCAAAACAATGGAAGGTCACTCCTCCGTGTCCACATCCATATACACTTTCATCTGGGGAAGGGAACGTTTGCACAGGGGATCAGAGATCAAAGTGATTTCACCGACCAGAGATTTGTTGGCGTACCTCAAACCCCTCTGTGTTTCACGAGATGAGAAGGGAATGGCTGATTTTATAAAGCCCCCGTGTAAAACAGAAACTTTCTGTTCATTTAATCCAATAAGAAAAAACCCTCATTAAAACTCTTGCCCTACGAACTGGGAGCTTAGTGGGAGAACTTTGATTTGTCAACGATGACCACAACAAAGTGGATATAATCGCTTGCCCACTGCCCTCAGCAGAGCCTCGTGACTCAGGGTGGAGGGTGGTGGATGGAAGGAGAAGGGAGGGGTGTTGTTTCACTGTGGCTTGGGGATGTGCTAAAGTTATCCCAGTCACATTTTGATTCGTGTGACGGTTGAGAAGAGGCCGAAGAGTAGAGCAGTAGAGGCGTACGTACACTCCACAGAGGCCACTGCCTGCAAATGAGCCGGAGAACCCCCCTCCATCCCTTTCTCTCTGGTAAATCCTTCAGTAAACAATGGCTGAGAAGAAAAAAAATCTCAGAGTGGCCCCCACACGTTAGACCATACAGTTCCCAGCTCCTTAGGGAATGGAAGGAGTGCAAGCCAATTTGGTTATTGTTTTTATATATATACGAAACACAACTTTTATTAGAGGTGACTTACAAGCATCAACCTCCATGAAATGATATAATCAGTACAAGCTTGAGGGCAGTCTGGAATGAGATGCGTTTTATAATGGCATTAGCATTGATTGCATAGAACGGTATAAAAATCTAATCAAAATGTATTAAGTCGCGTACACAAAATTTGCAGATGTTATCGCAGGTGCAGTGAAATGCTTGTGTTTCTAGCTCCAACAGTGCAGTAATACCTAGCAATACACATTAAAAAGCAACACAGTATATACATATACAGCGGGGAGAACAAGTATTTGACACACTGACGATTTTGCAGGTTTTCCTACTTACATGTAGGAGCATGTAGAGGTCTCTAATTTTTATCATAGGCACACTTTAACTGTGAGAGACGGAATCTAAAACAAAAATCCAGAAAATCACATTGTATGACTTTTTAAGTAATTCATTAGCATTTTATTGCATGACATAAGTGTTTGATACATCAGAAAAGCAGAACTTAATATTTGGTACAGAAACCTTGGTTCGCAATTACAGAGATCATACGTTTCCTGTAGTTCTTGACCAGGTTTGCACACATACACAGTGCATAAGATAACAGTACCAGTCAAAAGTGTGGACACACCAACTCATTCCAGGATTATTATACATTTTGTTACTGTATTCTACCTTGTGAGGGCATCAAAACCAATAAATAACTAAGTAATAACTAAATAAAAAAACAATTTAGTAACCAAAACAAAATCAAAATAAAATAACTCAAAATATATTTTCGTTTTGAGATTCTTCGACGTAGCCACCCTTTTGCCTTGATGACAGCTTTCCACAGTCTTGGCATGTTTAACACTTTTTTGGGGGTTACTACTTGATTCCATGTGTGTTATTTATTAGTTTTGATGTCTTCACTATTATTCTACAATGTAGAAAATTGTAAAAAAATAAAAAAATAAAAAAATGAATAAACAAAATAATAAAAAAATGAAACACCTTTAATGAATAGGTGTGTCCAAACTATTGACTGGTACTGTAGGTTAAGAGAGGAAGACAGACAGATAGGTTGCGTGTGTGGATAGATGGGAGAGACAAGGGACAGAATTAACAAAGAGACAGGAGAGAAAAGGGACAGAATTAACAAAGAGATGGGAGAGAAAAGGGACAGAATTAATTAAGAGAGAAAAGGGACAGAATTAATTAAGAGAGAAAAGGGACAGAATTAACAAAGAGATGGGAGAGAAAAGGGACAGAATTAATTAAGAGAGAAAAGGGACAGAATTAATTAAGAGAGAAAAGGGACAGAATTAACAAAGAGATGGGAGAGAAAAGGGACATAATTACCAAAGAGATGGGAGAGAAAATGGACAGATATAACAGAGAGATGGGAGAGAAAAGGGACAGAATTAACAAAGAGATGGGAGAAAAAAGGGACAGAATTAACAGAGAGATGGGAGAGAAAAGGGACAGACTTAACAAAGAGATGGGAGAGAAAAGGGACAGAATTAACAGAGAGATGGGAGAGAAAAGGGACAGAATTAACAAAGAGATGGGAGAGAAAAGGGACAGAATTAACAGAGAGATGGGAGAGAAAAGGGACAGAATTAACAGAGAGATGGGAGAGAAAAGGGACAGAATTAACAAAGAGATGGGAGAGAAAAGGGACAGAATTCATTAAGAGATGGGAGAGAAAAGAGACAGAATTAACAAAGAGATGGGAGAGAAAAGGGACAGAATTAACAGAGATGGGAGAGAAAAGGGACAGAATTAACAAAGAGATGGGAGAGAAAAGGGACAGAATTAACAAAGAGATGGGAGAGAAAAGGGACAGAATTAACAAAGAGATGGGAGAGAAAAGGGACAGAATTAACAAAGAGACGGGAGAGAAAAGGGACAGAATTAACAAAGAGATGGGAGAGAAAAGGGACAGAATTAACAAAGAGACGGGAGAGAAAAGGGACAGAATTAACAAAGAGACAGGAGAGAAAAGGGACAGAATTAACAGAGAGATGGGATTGAAAAGGGACAGAATTCATTAAGAGATGGGAGAGAAAAGAGACAGAATTAACAAAGAGATGGGAGAGAAAAGGGACCGAATTAACAGAGATGGGAGAGAAAAGGGACAGAATTAACAAAGAGATGGGAGAGAAAAGGGACAGAATTAACAAAGAGACAGGAGAGAAAAGGGACAGAATTAACAAAGAGACGGGAGAGAAAAGGGACAGAATTAACAAAGAGATGGGAGAGAAAAGCGACAGAATTAACAAAGAGACGGGAGAGAAAAGGGACAGAATTAACAAAGAGATGGGAGAGAAAAGGGACAGAATTAACAGAGAGACGGGAGAGAAAAGGGACAGAATTAACAAAGAGACAGGAGAGAAAAGGGACAGAATTAACAGAGAGATGGGAGAGAAAAGGGACAGAATTAACAAAGAGATGGGAAGCTATTTTTCATCTCACCAATACAATTTGTGAAACATTGAAGTACAATATATATTTGATTCTGAACAATTTTAAGAAGAGTCATTTAGCCACGTATACGTGAAGTTGATTAATTTAGACTTACAAGTAAATCAATTCTGAATATTACGTGATCCCGTATTGGCTGTTTTCAATGGACTTGCCAGCACTGAAAACAACGACATGTTTAAAATGACACACACATACTACCTACGTAGTTGAAGTAGCCATCTACCCAGTCAAGTGGTGGACGGAAAAACACTTTCCCATCAGATCAATTCAACAGTTAATGGGTACATGTGCCAGCTCTGTCTTGGTGGTCTGATAGGAGACCCCGAGGCTCCCAGCCTGTTAGGCGTGTAAACACAGCCGACCAAAGCAGTTGTAGTAATCCCAGACATCTCACCTCTGAACCCTCCCGTTCTGTCAGCTGGGGAACTCGTTCCGCGGGGGAAAACCATGGTTCTGCTCGACTCGAGGCCCACTACACAGATTTGACACTCATGTGATGGTGGTCCGACAGTACATGAAGCTGAGGTAACGCAGGGCGAGGTGTTCCGAGTTCCCTTTGGGGGCTTGAATACGAGAAGGGTCTTTTTTTTATTTATTTACTGTGTGGCCCCGGCTTTTGAGGTCTCCAAGATATCTAGGCTAAAAGGATCTCCAAGATGTCAGATTGCTATGCTAAAAGGGTCTCCAAGATGTCAGATCGCTATGCTAAAAAGGGTCTCCAAGATGTCAGATCGCTATGCTAAACGGGTCTCCAAGATGTCAGATCGCTATGCTAAAAGGGTCTCCAAGATGTCAGATCGCTATGCTAAAAGGACAATCCCCTGGGTACACTGAGAATTGGGTAGGTGAGGGTCATAAGCAGAGAGTTCATGCCATATATACGTTCACAAATGCTAAAGATTCACTCTCATGCTTAAAATCCCAATCAAGAGTGAGATTACACAGTGACTGCAACACTTATGTTACACCCTCAACACAACACCTGTAGCTTGGCCAGTCTTTGTCAGCCTCAACACCCATAGCTTGGCCAGTCTATTTCACCCTCAACACAACACCTGTAGCTTGACCATTCTTTTTCACCCTCAACAACTGTAGCTTGGCCCGTCTATTTCACCCTCAACACAACACCTGTAGCTTGGCCAGTCTTTTTCTCCCTCAACACCTGTAGCTTGGCCAGTCTTTTTCACCCTCAACCCATATAGTTTGGCCAGTCTTTTTCACCCTCAACACATGTAGCTTGGCCAGTCTGTTTCACCCACAACACAACACATGTAGCTTGGCCAGTCTGTTTCACCCACAACACAATACATGTAGCTCGGCCAGTCTATTTCACCCTCAACACAACACATGTAGCTTGGCCAGTATTTTTCACCCACAACACAACACCTGTAGCTTGGCCGGTCTTTTTCACCCACAACACGTGGCTTGGCCAGTCTGTTTCACCCACAACACAATACATGTAGCTTGGCCAGTCTTTTTCACCCACAACACAACACCTGTAGCTTGGCCGGCCTTTTTCACCCACAACACATGTAGCTTGGCCTGTCTGTTTCACCCACAACACAATTCATGTAGCTCGGCCAGTCTTTTTCACCCACAACACAACACATGTAGCTTGGCCAGCCTTTTTCACCCACAACACATGTAGCTTGGCCAGATTTAGACAGGTCTTGGCACTCCAGCTGCATGTCAGGATTAAGCTGTTAAATGTTAATTTATATGACTAGAAGAATCAATTCGAAACATCTGTCTGCGCCTTCACCTATTTTCCAGGTCACATGTAAATGAAAATTGTACCAACGAGGGAAATTAAAAGGATACTTCATGCAGGAATCATCTCCTTGAACTAAACCAGATTGTTAGCATCAGTTGCTAGGAGATGTAATGTAACGCATGTCATTTGGGAGGGAGAGCTCTTCTTGGTGAATATGATCGTTTCGTGGTTTCTGGAAGTGAATGGGAGATTTCTCATCATATGTTTGAGGAGCAAAAAATCAAAACAAAATAAAATAAATAAACCAAATCAAAATTATAATTAAAAGAAAAACATAACCAGCAATTGCACTTTTTCTCTTACATCTTCACACCATACATCTTCACACCGTACATCTTCACACCATACATCTTCACACCATACATCTTCACACCACACATCTTCACACCGTACATCTTCACACCGTACATCTTCACACCGTACATCTTCACACCATACATCTTCACACCGTACATCTTCACACCATACATCTTCACACCGTACATCTTCACACCACACATCTTCACACCGTACATCTTCACACCGTACATCTTCACACCATACATCTTCACACCGTACATCTTCACACCGTACATCTTCACACCGTACATCTTCACACCGTACATCTTCACACCGTACATCTTCACACCACACATCTTCACACCATACATCTTCACACCACACATCTTCACACCGTACATCTTCACACCGTACATCTTCACACCATACATCTTCACACCGTACATCTTCACACTGTACTTCTTCACACCATACATCTTCACACCGTACATCTTCACACCGTACATCTTCACACCATACATCTTCACACCATACATCTTCACACCATACATCTTCACACCGTACATCTTCACACCATACATCTTCACACCATACATCTTCACACCGTACATCTTCACACCGTACATCTTCACACCATACATCTTCACACCATACATCTTCACACCATACATCTTCACACCATACATCTTCACACCGTACATCTTCACACCGTACATCTTCACACCGTACATCTTCACACCGTACATCTTCACACCATACATCTTCACACAACACATCTTCACACCATACATCTTCACACCATACATCTTCACACCGTACATCTTCACACCGTACATCTTCACACCAAACATCTTCACACCATACATCTTCACACCATACATCTTCACACCGTACATCTTCACACCGTACATCTTCACACCGTACATCTTCACACCGTACATCTTCACACCATACATCTTCACACCGTACATCTTCACACCAAACATCTTCACACCATACATCTTCACACAAAATATTTTCATACATCTTTACACCATACATCTTCACACAATACATTTTCATACATCTTCACCCCATAATGACAAAGTGAAAACATGTTTTTAGATTGTTTTGCAAATGTATTAAAAATTAAATGAATACATATCTAATTAGCATAAGTATTCACACCCCTGAGTCAATACATATTAGAATCACCTTTGGCAGCGATTACAGCTGTGAGTCTTTCTGGGTAAATCTCTAAGAGTGATTGCAGCTGTGAGTATTTCTGGGTAAATCTCTAAGAGTGATTACAGCTGTGAGTCTATCTGGGTAAGTCTCTAAGAGTCATAACAGCTGTGACTCTTTGTGGGTAAGTCTCTAAGAGCGATTACAGCTGTGAGTATTTCAGGGTGAGTCTCTAAGAGCTGTGAGTCTTTCTGGGTAAGTCTCTAAGAGTGATTACAGCTGTGAGGATTTCTGGGTAAGTCTCTAAGAGACATTACAGCTGTGAATCTTTCTGGGTAAGTCTCTAAGAGTCATTACAGCTGTGAGTCTTTCTGGGTAAGTCTCTAAGAGTGATTACAGCTGTGAGTATTTCTGGGTAAGTCTCTAAGAGTGATTACAGCTGTGAGTCTTTCTGTGTAAGTCTCTAAGAGTGATTACAGCTGTGAGGATTTCTGGGTAAGTCTCTAAGAGTGATTACAGCTGTGAGTCTTTCTGGGTAAGTCTGTAAGAGTGATTACAGCTGTAAGTCTTTCTGGGTAAATCTCTAAGAGTGATTACAGCTGTGAGTCTTTCTGGGTAAGTCTCTCAGAGTGATTACAGCTGTGAGTCTTTCTGGGTAAGTCTCTAAGAGCTGTGAGTCTTTCTGGGTAAGTCTCTAAGAGTGATTACAGCTGTGAGTCTCCCTGTAGTAAGGCTCTGTGACTAGACAGTGATATACTGTAAACTCCCTGTAGTAAGGCTCTGTGACTAGACAGTGATATACTGTAAACTCCCTGTAGTAAGGTTCTGTGACTAGACAGTGATATACTGTAAACTCCCTGTAGTAAGGCTCTGTGACTAGACAGTGATATACTGTAAACTCCCTGTAGTAAGGATCTGTGACTAGACAGTGATATACTGTAAACTCCCTGTAGTAAGGCTCTGTGACTAGACAGTGATATACTGTAAACTCCCTGTAGTAAGGCTCTGTGACTAGACAGTGATATACTGTAAACTCCCTGTAGTAAGGTTCTGTGACTAGACAGTGATATACTGTAAACTCCCTGTAGTAAGGTTCTGTGACTAGACAGTGATATACTGTAAACTCCCAGTAGTAAGGATCTGTGACTAGACAGTGATATACTGTAAACTCCCTGTAGTAAGGATCTGTGACTAGACAGTGATATACTGTAAACTCCCTGTAGTAAGGTTCTGTGACTAGACAGTGATATACTGTAATAGAAAAAGGACTGAGACAGGAGAGGTGAGACAGGAGAGGTGAGACAGAAAAGGTGAGACAGGAGAAGTGAGACAGGAGAGGTGAGACAGGAGAGGTGAGGCAGAAAAGGTGAGACAGGAGAGGTGAGACAGAAGAGGTGAGACAGTAGAGTTGAGACAGGAGTGGTGAGACAGAAGAGGTGAGACAGAAGAGGTGAGACAGAAGAGGTGAGACAGAAGAGGTGAGACAGGAGAGGTGAGACAGGAGAGGTGAGACAGGAGAAGTGAGACAGGAGAGGTGAGACAGGAGAGGTGAGGCAGAAAAGGTGAGACAGGTGAAGTGAGACAGGAGAGGTGAGACAGGAGAGGTGAGACAGAAAAGGTGAGACAGAAAAGGTGAGACAGTAGAGGTGAGACAGGAGAGGTGAGACAGAAAAGGTGAGACAGGAGAGGTGAGACAGGAGAGGTGAGATAAGAGAGGAGAACAGGAGAGGTGAGACATAAGAGGTGAGACAGGAGAGGTGAGACAGAAGAGGTGAGGCAGGAGAGGTGAGAAAAGAGAGGTGAGACAGGAGAGGTGAGACAGGAGAGATGAGACAGGAGAGGTGAGACAGAAAAGGTGAGACAGGAGAGGTGAGACAGGAGACGTGAGACAGAAAAGGTGAGACAGGAGAGGTGAGACAGAAAAGGTGAGACAGGAGAGGTGAGACAGGAGAGGTGAGATAAGAGAGGAGAACAGGAGAGGTGAGACATGAGAGGTGAGACAGGAGAGGAGAACAGGAGAGGTGAGACAGAAGAGGTGAGGCAGGAGAGGTGAGGCAGGAGAGGTGAGACAGGAGAGGTGAGACAGGAGAGGTGAGATAAGAGAGGAGAACAGGAGACGTGAGACATAAGAGGTGAGACAGGAGAGGTGAGACAGAAGAGGTGAGGCAGGAGAGGTGAGAAAAGAGAGGTGAGTCAGGAGAGGTGAGACAGGAGAGGTGAGAAAGGAGAGGTGAGACAGGAGAGGTGAGACAGGAGAGGTGAGACAGAAAAGGTGAGACAGGAGAGGTGAGACAGGAGAGGTGAGATAAGAGAGGAGAACAGGAGAGGTGAGACATGAGAGGTGAGACAGGAGAGGAGAACAGGAGAGGTGAGACAGAAGAGGTGAGGCAGGAGAGGTGAGGCAGGAGAGGTGAGACAGGAGAGGTGAGACAGGAGAGGTGAGATAAGAGAGGAGAACAGGAGAGGTGAGACAGAAGAGGTGAGGCAGGAGAGGTGAGAAAAGAGAGGTGAGACAGGAGAGGTGAGACAGGAGAGGTGAGACAGGAGAGGTGAGACAGAAAAGGTGAGACAGGAGAGGTGAGAAAGGAGACGTGAGACAGAAAAGGTGAGACATGAGAGGTGAGACAGGAGAGGAGAACAGGAGAGGTGAGACAGAAGAGGTGAGCCAATAAGGAATCATACCAGTAAAGAAGCATACCATTACATAATCATACCATTAAAGAATCATTCCAATGAAGAATCATACCAATAAAGAATCATACCATTAAAGAATCATACCATTAAACCAGTAAAGAATCATACCAGTAAAGAATCATACCAGTAAAGAATCATACCATTAAAGAATCATACCATTAAACCAGTAAATAATCATACCAGTAAAGAATCAAACCAATAAAGAATCATACCATTAAAGATAATCATACCATTAAACCAGTAAAGAATCATACCAGTAAAGAATATTACCAATAAAGAATCATACCATTAAAGAGAATCATACCATTAAACCAGTAAAGAATCATACCAGTAAAGAATCATACCAATAAAGAATCATATCATTAAAGAGAATCATACCATTAAATCAGTAAAGAATCATACCAGTAAAGAATCATACCAATAAAGAATCATACCATTTAAAAAATAATACCATTAAAGAATCATACCATTAAACCAGTAAAGAATCATACCAGTAAAGAATCATACCAATAAAGAAGCATACCATTAAAGAGAATCATACCATTAAACTAGTACATAATCATACCATTAAAGAATCATACCATTAAAGAATCATACTGGTAAACCAGTAAATAATCATACCAGTAAAGAATCATACCAGTAAAGAATCATACCAGTAAAGAATCATACCTGTAAAGAATCATACCAGTAAAGAGAATCATACCAATAAACCAGTAAATAATCATATCCAGTAAAGAATCATACCAATAAAGAATCATACCATTTATAAAATAATACCATTAAAGAATCATACCATTAAACCAGTAAAGAATCATACCAGTAAAGAATCACACCAGTAAAGAATCATACCAATAAAGAATCATACCATTAAAGAGAATCATACCATTAAACCAGTAAATAATCATACCAGTAAAGAATAATACCAATAAAGAATCATACCATTAAAGATAATCATACCATTAAACCAGTAAATAATCATACCAGTAAAGAATCATACCAATAAAGAATCATACCATTAAAGAGAATCATACCATTAAACCAGTACACAATCATACCATTAAAGAATCATACCATTAAAGAATCATACCGTTAAACCAGTAAAGAATCATACCAGTAAAGAATCACACCAGTAAAGAATCATACCAGTAAAGAATCATACCAATAAAGAATCATACCATTTAAAAAATAATACCATTAAATAATCACACCATTAAACCAGTAAAGAATCATACCAGTAAAGAATCATACCAATAAAGAATCATACCATTAAACCAGTACATAATCATACCATTAAAGAATCATACCATTAAAGAATCATACCGTTAAACCAGTAAAGAATCATGCCAGTAAAGAATCAAACCAGTAAAGAGAATCATACCATTAAACCAGTAAATAATCATATCCAGTAAAGAATCATACCAATAAAGAATCATACCATTAAAGAGAAACATACCATTAAACCAGTACATAATCATACCATTAAAGAATCATACCATTAAAGAATCATACCGTTAAACCAGTAAAGAATCATACCAGTAAAGAATCACACCAGTAAAGAATCATACCAGTAAAGAATCATACCAATAAAGAATCATACCATTTAAAAAATAATACCATTAAAGAATCATACCGTTAAACCAGTAAAGAATCATACCAGTAAAGAATCATACCAATAAAGAATCATACCATTAAACCAGTACATAATCATACCATTAAAGAATCATACCATTAAAGAATCATACCGTCAAACCAGTAAAGAATCATACCAGTAAAGAATCAAACCAGTAAAGATAATCATACCATTAAACCAGTAAATAATCATATCCAGTAAAGAATCATACTAGTAAAGAATCATACCAATAAATAATCATACCAGTAAAGAATCATACCAGTAAAGACTCATATCAATAAATAATCATACCAGTAAAGAATCATACCAGTAAAGAATCATACCAGTAAAGAATCATACCAGTAAAGAATCATACCAATAAAGAATCATACCAGTAAAGAATCATACCAGTAAAGAATCATACCAATAAATAATCATACCAGTAAAGAATCATACCAGTAAAGAATCATACCAGTAAAGAATCATACCAATAAATAATCATACCAGTAAAGAATCATACCAGTAAAGAATCATACCAATAAATAATCATACCAGTAAAGAATCATACCAGTAAAGAATCATACCAATAAAGAATCATACCAGTAAAGAATCATACCAGTAAAGAATCATACCAATAAAGAATCATACCATTAAACCAGTAAAGAATCATACCAGTAAACCAGTAAATAATCATATCCAGTAAATAATCATACTAGTAAAGAATCATACCAATAAATAATCATACCAGTAAAGAATCATACCAGTAAAGAATCATACCAGTAAAGAATCATACCAGTAAAGAATCATACCAATAAAGAATCATACCAGTAAAGAATCATACCAGTAAAGAATCATACCAGTAAAGAATCATACCAGTAAATAATCATACCAGTAAAGAATCATACCAGTAAAGAATCATACCAATAAATAATCATACCAGTAAAGAATCATACCAGTAAAGAATCATACCAATAAATAATCATACCAATAAAGAATCATACCAGTAAAGAATCATACCAATAAAGAATCATACCAGTAAAGAATCATACCAGTAAAGAATCATACCAATAAAGAATCATACCAGTAAAGAATCATACCAATAAATAATCATACCAGTAAAGAATCATACCAGTAAAGAATCATACCAGTAAAGAATCATACCAGTAAAGAATCATACCAATAAATAATCATACCAGTAAAGAATCATACCAGTAAAGAATCATACCAATAAATAATCATACCAGTAAAGAATCATACCAGTAAAGAATCATACCAATAAAGAATCATACCAGTAAAGAATCATACCAATAAATTATAATACCAGTAAGGACTCATACCAGTAAAGAATCATACCAGTAAAGAATCATACCAGTAAAGAATCATACCAGTAAAGAATCATACCAGTAAAGAATCATACCAATAAAGAATCATACCAGTAAAGAATCATACCAGTAAAGAATCATACCAATAAAGAATCATACCAGTAAAGAATCATACCAATAAAGAATCATACCAGTAAAGAATCATACCAGTAAAGAATCATACCAATAAAGAATCATACCAGTAAAGAATCATACCAGTAAAGAATCATACCTGAAAAGAAAGAATCATACCTGAAAAGAAAGAATCATACCAGAATCATACCACCCTGGAGTGTGACTCAATAGCATCATCCCTTCAGATGGGACGTTTAGTAGGCACAGAGATGTCACAAGAGGCAGCCCGAGGACCCTTAGGTCTGCCAAGACATATATGCCTGTGAGTAATGACCAACTTGCTATGGTCTGTGCTCTCCGGTCGATCTTAAAATTGCACCCAACCCTGCAAGATTATGACAAAGTCTGTGGTTCTTTTTCCTTGAATAGCCCAAAACCTATTTGGATTGGTCCTGACAAGGTCTTGTGAAGTTCCACAGGCCAGGAGCACTTCACACCCGTAATAAACCTTCATTAGAGACTTCGTTATTGTTTTTACACGCTGATTGATCAGGGTGTACTCGCTGATTTATAATCATGCAAACATTTTTTGTAAATTATACTTTGTCTTGGACACTTGCACTGTATGGGTCCCAGAATGACTGCATGCTCGGCTCATTCCCTCTCCCACTACGGCATTCATACTAGTCTCTTTCTACAAAGAGCATTCGCCAGACTTGAATTCTTTCTCTGGGCAGCAACCGACAAATCAAAATCCTTGGAAGAGAAGAGGACACCTCCTCCATGAATGGAAGGAGACAAAAGACAGAACTGGACGGGAGGTTCATGAGAGACTTTGGAACTCTGCTCTCTCCCCCCTCTCTACCCTCTCTACCCTCTCTCTCTCTTCTCTCTCACTCTCACCTCCCTCTCTCCCCTCTCTCTCTCATCTCTCTCATTCTCTCTTCTCTCTCACTCTCCCCTCCCTCTCTACCCTCTCACTCTCTCCTCTCTCTCTTCTCTCTCACCCCTCCCACTCTCCCCTATCTCTCACTCTCTCCTCTTTCTCTCTCCCCTCCCTCGCTACCCTCTCTCTCTCTTCTCTCTCACTCTCTCCTCTCTCTCTCACCTCCCTCTATACCCTCTCTCTCTCTCTCTCTCTCTCTTCTCTTTCACCTCTCCCCCTCCCTCTCTATCTCTCTCTCTCTCTTCTCTCTCACCTCTCCCCTCTCTCCCCTCTCAAATCAAATCAATTCAAGGGGCTTTATTGGTATGGGAAACATGTGTTAACATTGCCAAAGCAAGTGAGGTAGATAATATACAAAAGTGAAATAAACAATAAAAATGAACAGTAAACATTACACTCACAGAAGTCCCAAAAGAATAAAGACATTTCAAATGTCATATTATATATATATATATATATATATATATATATATATATATATATATATATATATATATTTATATACAGTGTTGTAACGATGTGCAAATGGTTAAAGTACAAAAGGGAAAATAAATAAGCATAAATATGGGTTGTATTTACAATGGTGTTTGTTCTTCACTGGTTGCCCTTTTCTAGTGGCAACAGGTCGCAAATATTGCTGCTGTGATGGCTCACTGTGGTATTTCAACCAATAGATATAGGAGTTTATCAAAATCGTGTTTGTTTTCTAATTCTTTGTGGGTCTGTGTAATCTGAGGGAAATACTGCATGTGTCACTAATATGGTCATACATAATATGGTCATACATTGGGCAGAAGGTTAAGAAGTGTAGCTCAGTTTCCACTTCATTTTTTGGGCAGTGAGCACATAGCCTGTCTTCTCTTGAGAGCCATATCTGCCTACGGCAGCCTTTCTCAATAGCAAGGCTATGCTCACTGAGTCTGTACATAGTCAAAGCTTTCCTTAAGTTTGGGTCAGTCACAGTGGTCAGGTATTTTGCCACTGTGTACTCTCTATGTAGGGACAAATAGCATTCTAGTTTTCTCTGTTTTTTTGTTAATTCTTTCCAATGTGTCAAGTAATTATCTTTTTGTTTTCTCATGATTTGGTTGGGTCTAATTGTGTTGCTGTCCTGGGGCTCTTTGGGTTGTGTTTGTGTTTGTGAACAGAGCACCAGGACCAGCTTGCTTAGGGGACTCTTCTCCAGGTTCATCTCTCTGTAGGTGATGGCTTTGTTATGGAACGTTTGGAAGCCTCTCCCTCTCTTCTCTCTCACCTCTCACCCACCCTCTCTCCCCTCTCTTTTTTTTCTCACCCTTTCGCTCTCTTCCTAATTATCTCCCCCCCCTTTTTTCTCTCTCACCATCTCTCTCTTTCTCTCACCATAAACCCCTCTCACCTCTGTCTTTCTCTGTCCTCCACCTCCCCCACACTCTTTCCCTCTGTATTACGTGGAGAGATTCCCTGGGCTTTGATTAATCTCTGCTGTCAGGAGAAGTTCCTGTGTTTGGTCCCAACAGGCAGGTTGCCCACTCCACATCTGGAACCTCTCCCCCTGCACACACACACATACACACACACACACCACACACACACACACACACACACACACACACACACACACACACACACACACACACACACACACACACACACACACACACACACACACCAGTTAGCCTAGCGGTTAAGAGAAGAGAGCCAGCAACCTAGATGCCATTGCCTGCCATTGAGCCCTTGAGCAAGACACTTAAACCCCCAGAACAGCAGCTCCCCGGGTGGCCAGTGTGGCAGCACCCCCCCCCCCCCCGCACCTTTCCAAAACCTGGATGTGTACGGATGTGTGTCTTTCAGAGGGGTTGGGTTAAAAGAGGAAGTCAACATTTGATTGGACCTTGTGTGCAATTGACCAATCGACTTTCCTTAATCTTAACATACACACACATTCCCACTGTTACTGCCTCCTGCTGAAACAAACACCCCTTCCATCCATAATTGGTTCCTATTTCTTTTTCATTGTTTCTTGAAAGAAAATTCTGCTCAAAATATCAGTTTTAACCCAGTTGTTTTACCTGTGTTTCCCTTACACGAGAAACCCTAATCATAGTGCCAACTACTCATAGAAAACACTAGAAGGAATACATGGATTCAACTCTATCAGACAATACCAACAGCGGAATCTGGCGGACTCACTAAACAGAGAACATCCCTGGTCATCACTACTGCCTCTGATCTGGAGGACTCACTAAACAGAGAACATCCCTGGTCATCCCTACTGCCTCTGATCTGGAGGACTCACTAAACAGAGAACATCCCTGGTCATCCCTACTGCCTCTGATCTGGAGTATTCACTAAACAGAGAACATCCCTGGTCATCCCTACTGCCTCTGGTCTGGAGGACTCACTAAACAGAGAACATCCCTGGTCATCCCTACTGCCTCTGATCTGGAGGACTCACTAAACAGAGAACATCCCTGGTCATCCCTACTGCCTCTGATCTGGAGGACTCACTAAACAGAGAACATCCCTGGTCATCCCTACTGCCTCTGATCTGGCGGACTCACTAAACAGAGAACATCCCTGGTCATCCCTACTGCCTCTGATCTGGAGGACTCACTAAACAGAGAACATCCCTGGTCATCCCTACTGCCTCTGATCTGGAGGACTCACTAAACAGAGAACATCCCTGGTCATCCCTACTGTTTCTAATCTGGAGGAATCACTAAACAGAGAACATCCCTGGTCATCCCTACTGCCTCTGATCTGGAGAACTCACTAAACAGAGAACATCCCTGGTCATCCCTACTGCCTCTGATCTGGAGGATTCACTAAACAGAGAACATCCCTGGTCATCCCTACTGCCTCTGGTCTGGAGGACTCACTAAACAGAGAACATCCCTGGTCATCCCTACTGCCTCTGATCTGGAGGACTCACTAAACAGAGAACATCCCTGGTCATCCCTACTGCCTCTGATCTGGAGGACTCACTAAACAGAGAACATCCCTGGTCATCCCTACTGCCTCTGATCTGGCGGACTCACTAAACAGAGAACATCCCTGGTCATCCCTACTGCCTCTGATCTGGAGGACTCACTAAACAGAGAACATCCCTGGTCATCCCTACTGCCTCTGATCTGGAGGACTCACTAAACAGAGAACATCCCTGGTCATCTCTACTGCCTCTGATCTGGAGGACTCACTAAACAGAGAACATCCCTGGTCATCCCTACTGCCTCTGATCTGGAGAACTCACTAAACAGAGAACATCCCTGGTCATACCTACTGTTTCTGATCTGGAGGAATCACTAAGCAGAGAACATCCCTGGTCATCCCTACTGCCTCTGATCTGGAGAACTCACTAAACAGAGAACATCACTGGTCATCCCTACAGTCTCTGATCTGGAGGAATCACTAAACAGAGAACATCCCTGGTCATCCCTACTGCCTCTGATCTGGAGGACTCACTAAACAGAGAACATCCCTGGTCATCCCTACTGCCTCTGATCTGGCGGACTCACTAAACAGAGAACATCCCTGGTCATCCCTACTGCCTCTGATCTGGAGGACTCACTAAACAGAGAACATCCCTGGTCATCCCTACTGTCTCTGATTTGGAGGACTCACTAAACAGAGAACATCCCTGGTCATCTCTACTGCCTCTGATCTGGAGGACTCACTAAACAGAGAACATCCCTGGTCATCCCTACTGCCTCTGATCTGGAGAACTCACTAAACAGAGAACATCCCTGGTCATACCTACTGTTTCTGATCTGGAGGAATCACTAAGCAGAGAACATCCCTGGTCATCCCTACTGCCTCTGATCTGGAGAACTCACTAAACAGAGAACATCACTGGTCATCCCTACAGTCTCTGATCTGGAGGAATCACTAAACAGAGAACATCCCTGGTCATCCCTACTGCCTCTGATCTGGAGGACTCACTAAACAGAGAACATCCCTGGTCATCCCTACTGCCTCTGATCTGGCGGACTCACTAAACAGAGAACATCCCTGGTCATCCCTACTGCCTCTGATCTGGAGGACTCACTAAACAGAGAACATCCCTGGTCATCCCTACTGTCTCTGATTTGGAGGACTCACTAAACAGAGAACATCCCTGGTCATCCCTACTGCCTCTGATCTGGCGGACTCACTAAACAGAGAACATCCCTGGTCATCCCTACAGCCTCCTTTCTGGCGGACTCTCTAAACAGAGAACATCCCTGGTCATCCCTACTGCCTCTGATCTGGCGGACTCACTAAACAGAGAACATCCCTGGTCATCTCTACTGTCTCTGATCTGGAGGACTCACTAAACAGAGGACATCCCTGGTCATCCCTACTGCCTCTGATCTGGCGGACTCACTAAACAGAGAACATCCCTGGTCATCTCTACTGTCTCTGATCTGGAGGACTCACTAAACAGAGGACATCCCTGGTCATCCCTACTGCCTCTGATCTGGAGGACTCACTAAACAGAGAACATCCCTGGTCATCCCTACTGCCTCTGATCTGGAGGACTCACTAAACAGAGAACATCCCTGGTCATCTCTACTGTCTCTGATCTGGAGAACTCACTAAACAGAGGACATCCCTGGTCATCCCTACTGCCTCTGATCTGGAGGACTCACTAAACAGAGAACATCCCTGGTCATCTCTACTGTCTCTGATCTGGAGGACTCACTAAACAGAGAACATCCCTGGTCATCTCTACTGTCTCTGATCTGGAGGACTCTCTAAACAGAGGACATCCCTGGTCATCCCTACTGCCTCTGATCTGGAGGACTCACTAAACAGAGAACATCCCTGGTCATCCCTACTGCCTCTGATCTGGAGGACTCACTAAACAGAGAACATCCCTGGTCATCCCTACTGCCTCTGATCTGGAGGACTCACTAAACAGAGAACATCCCTGGTCATCTACTGCCTCTGATCTCGAGGACTCACTAAACAGAGAACATCCCTGGTCATCCCTACTTCCTCTGATCTGGAGGACTCACTAAACAGAGAACATCCCTGGTCATCTACTGCCTCTGATCTGGAGGACTCACTAAACAGAGAACATCCCTGGTCATCCCTACTTCCTCTGATCTGGAGGACTCACTAAACAGAGAACATCCCTGGTCATCCCTACTGTCTCTGATCTGGAGGACTCACTAAACAGAGAACATCCCTGGTCATCCCTACTGTCTCTGATCTGGAGGACTCACTAAAAAGAGAACATCCCTGGTCATCCCTACTGCCTCTGATCTGGAGGACTCACTAAACAGAGAACATCCCTGGTCATCCCCACTGCCTCTGATCTGGAGGACTCACTTAACAGAGAACATCCCTGGTCATCCCTACTGTCTCTGATCTGGAGGACTCACTAAACAGAGAACATCCCTGGTCATCCCTACTGTCTCTGATCTGGAGGACTCACTAAACAGAGAACATCCCTGGTCATCCCTACTGCCTCTGGTTTGGAGGACTCACTAAACAGAGAACATCCCTGGTCATCCCTACTGTCTCTGATCTGGAGGACTCACTAAACAGAGAACATCCCTGGTCATCCCTACTGTCTCTGATCTGGAGGACTCACTAAACAGAGAACATCCCTGGTCATCCCTACTGTCTCTGATCTGGAGGACTCAACTTTAACTTTAACTTTTGATACTTAAGTATATTTAAAACCCAAAACTTTTAGACTTTCACTCAAGTAGTATTTTACTGGGTGACTTTGACTTTTACTTAAGTCATTTTCTATTAACGTATCTTCGTTTTTACTCAAGTATGACAATTGGGTACTTTTTCCCCCACTGCTACTCAACCTATATGGGTCAAAAGTACTGCCTTATATAGGGAATAGTGTCAGTGGAACGAAATCCATCATTAGTACTGCTATGGAACCAGGGCAGACATTCCCTTACAACAAAATCACGTGAAAAAAAAAAAAAATAAAACTTGAAAAAAAAAATATGTGTTTTTCGGTCACATGTGTGAACAAATCGTTTGAAAACTGATTCCAACACATTTCGTTTTGCCAAATTTTTCAAGTGTTTTTCTTTAACACGTTTCTTTTTTCCCCACCACTTCCACATCTGGTCTCCTATCCAGGACTAACCAGGATCAACCCTGCTGAGCCGCAGAGGACAAGAAGCGGTGAGGTTGCTGGAAACAACGTGGCAAAGCTCGCAAACTGGAAAAAACACAGGGAAAGCAAAGGCCTAGGATAGACATAAGCAAAGACAAGGGACATTTCAGGAAAGAGGGAGGATTATTTTATTTTATTAAAATGTAATTGTCGTTAATTTGTTTTTACATGTTTTTTTTTGAGGGGGGAGGGGGAATCCATTTACAATTCATTTGTTCTCTCACATTACAAAAATATTTCATTGTAATATTTTGTTTTGCTATCAACACTAGGGTTAGGGTTAGGGGTTAGGGGTTAGGGTTAGGGGTTAGGGGTTAGGGTTAGGGGTTAGGGTTAGGGGTTAGGGTTAAGGGTTAGGGTTAGGGGTTAGGGTTAGGGGTTAGGGTTAAGGGGTTAGGGTTAGGGGTTAGGGTTAGGGTTAGGGGTTAGGGTTAGGGTTAGGGTTAGGGTTAGGGTTAGGGTTAGGGGTTAGGGTTAAGGGTTAGGGTTAGGGGTTAGGGTTAGGGGTTAGGGTTAGGGTTAGGGTTAAGGGTTAGGGTTAGGGGTTATGGGTTAGGGTTAGGGTTAGGGGTTAGGGTTAGGGGTTAGGGTTAAGGGTTAGGGTTATGGGGTTAGGGTTAGGGGTTAGGGGTTAGTTTTAGGGGTTAAGGTTAGGGGTTAGGGGTTAGGGGTTAGGGTTAGGGGTTAGGGTTAGGGTTAGGGGTTAGGGTTAGGGTTAGGGTTAGGGGTTAGGGTTAAGGGTTAGGGTTAGGTGTTAGGGTTAGGGTTAGGGGTTAGGGTTAGGGTTAGGGTTAAGGGTTAGGGTTAGGGTTAGGGTTAGGGTTTAGGGTTAGGAGTTAGGGTTAGGGTTAGGGTTAGGGTTAGGGTTGGGGTTGGGGTTGGGGTTAGGGGTTAGGGTTAGGGTTAGGGGTTAGGGTTAGGAGTTAGGAGTTAGGGGTTAAGGGTTAGGGTTAGGGTTAGGGTTAGGGTTAGGGTTAGGGGTTAGGGGTTGGGGTTAGGGGTTAGGGTTAGGGTTAGGGTTTAGGGTTAGGGTTAGGGTTAGGGTTAGGGTTAGGGATTAGGGTTAGGGTTAGGGTTGGAGTTAGGAGTTAGGGTTAGGGTTAGGGTTAGGGGTTAGGGATTAGGGTTAGGGTTAGGGTTAGGGTTAGGGGTTAGGGTTAGGGTTAAGTGTTAGGGTTAGGGTTAAGGGTTAGGGTTAGGGTTAGGGGTTAGGGTTAGGGTTAGGGTTAGTGGTTAGGGTTAGGGTTAGGGTTAGGGTTAAGTGTTAGGGTTAGGGTTAAGGGTTAGGGTTAGGGTTAGGGGTTAGGGTTAGGGTTAGGGTTAGTGGTTAGGGTTAGGGTTAGGGGTTAGGGTTAGGGTTAGTGTTTTGCTTTCAATATCATAATTTTTTTGTTTGTGACAGGTCAACTTTAACTCTCAGACACTTCCTCTCCCTCAGACTCAAATGTTATAAAACATCTATGTATATTCCACCTCTTCGTTCAAAGACTCAATCATGGACACTCTTACTGACAGTTGTGGCTGCTTCGCCTGATGTATTGTTGTCTCTACATTCTTGCTCTTTGTGCTCTTGTCTGTGCCCAATGATGTTTGTACCATGTTGTGCTGCTGTCATGTTGTGTTGCTACCATGTTGTGTTGCTACCATGTTGCTGTTATGTTGTGTTGCTACCATGTTGCTGTCATGTTGTGTTGCTTCCATGCTGTGTTGTCATGTGTTGCTAAATGCTAAATATTTTTAATCCCAGCCCCCGTCCCCACAGTAGGCTTTTTGTCTTCTGGTAGGCCTTCATTGTAAATAAGAATTAACAATACTTATAATCATGTGTACATTTTTGTAAATCATACTTTGTGTTTGACACTTGAACTGTAAATATGACTGGATACCAGAATGACTGCATGCTCGGCTCATGCCCTCTCCCACTACGGCATTCATAATAGTCTCTTTCCACAAAGAGCATTCGCCAGACTTGAATTCTTTCTCTGGGCAGCAAACGACAAATCAAAATCCTTGGAAGAGAAGAGGACACCTCCTCCATGAATGGAAGGAGACAAAAGCCAGAACTGGACTGGAGGTTCATGAGAGACTTTGGAACTCTGCTCTCTCCCCCCTCTCTCCCACTCTCTCCCACTCTCTACTCTCTCTCAATTCAATTCAAGGGCTTTATTGGCATAGGAAGCACATGTTAACATTGCCAAAGCAAGTGAAGTATTTTTTTATAAACGTTTTATTTATTAACTAGGCAAGCCGGTTAAGAACAAATTCTTATTCACAATGACGGCCTACACCGGTCAAACCCCAGACAACTCTGGGCCAATTGTGCTCTGGATTATGGGACTCCCAATCGCAGCTGGTTGTGATACAGCCTGGATTCGAACCAGGGTGTCTATAGTGACACCTCTAGCACTGAGATGCAGTGCCTTAGACCCAAGTGTAGATAATAAAGTAGATAATAAACAATACAAAATGAACAGTAAACATTACACTCACAGAAGTTCCAAAAGAATAAAGACATTACAAATGTTATATTACGTCTCTATATAGTATCGTAACGATGTGCAAATAGTTAAAGTACAATTGGGAAATTAAATTAGCATAAATATGGGTTGTATTTACAGTGATGTTTGTTCTTCACTGGTTACCTTTTTTCTTGTGGCAAAAGGTCACAATTCTTGCTGCTGTGATGCAACACTGTGGTATTCCACCCAGTAGATAAGGGAGTTTATCAAAATTGGTGGGGAAATATGTGTCTCTAATATGGTCATACATTTGACAGGAGGTTAGGAAGTGCAGCTCAGTTTCTACCTCATTTTGTGGGCTCTCTCTCTCTCTCTACCTCATTTTGCGGGCTCTCTCTCTCTACCTCATTTTGCGGGCTCTCTCTCTCTACCTCATTTTGCGGGCTCTCTCTCTCTACCTCATTTTAAGGGCTCTCTCTACCTCATTTTGCGGGCTCTCTCTCTCTACCTAATTTTGTGGGCTCTCGCTCTCTCTATCTCATTTTGCGGGCTCTCTCTCTCTACCTCATTTTGCGGGCTCTCTCTCTCTACCTCATTTTGCAGGCTCTCTCTCTCTACCTTATTTTGCGGGCTCTCTCTCTCTACCTCATTTTCAAAACCAATGTGTCTGATTTGCAGTGAGTCCGTAGCTCACGTAAAAAGTGCCAATGTTAAGCTCCATTATGACACCAGTCCTAGTGACGTATCCTCAGACGTATCCCCTGAAGCTGGAGGTGAAAACCAAAAAATATTAACCAACTAAAATCCCAATATGAGAGGTCTACCAAAGTCCTTGTCAATTCCCTGACAGCCCAACAACGAGCAATTCACTGAGGAGAGCTTGGGGTTTTGGGGGAAAACACAATAAAAAAAATAAAATTTTCAGACGGTGAGATGGTAAAAGAACGCGTGTGTGAAGTTGCTGACACCTTCCTTGAAGGTAAACAAAAAGATGAGCGCAGAGAAAAGATCAAACTGAGCCCACTGTCAGATTCCACAGCAACGAGGACAACTGAAACATTAGCTGAGGATTTGTTATCTTCGCATCTTGATGAGGTCATTCAGAATGCACCGCGCATTTCATTAGCTGTGGTACGAATCAACAGATAACACTGATATGGCTCAGTTT
This sequence comes from Oncorhynchus mykiss, assembly GCF_013265735.2. Classification (NCBI taxonomy): domain Eukaryota; kingdom Metazoa; phylum Chordata; class Actinopteri; order Salmoniformes; family Salmonidae; genus Oncorhynchus; species Oncorhynchus mykiss. The sequence continues at coordinate 5,124,096 of NC_048565.1, read as the reverse complement.
TCTGGTGTTTTGTCAGATTTCATCACGAAACAAAGAAGAGATTATGTGAGGAGCTGTTGGGCTTAACACATCTAGAAACACACACACACACACACACACACACACATGGGTAGAGGATATCCATGAGACCATCAAAGAGATGCTGACAAAAAGGGGGAGAGGTCTGAAGTCCGTGGTTTCCCATCACCACAGATGGAGCTCCAGCCATGATAGGAAGAGGGAAGTGACTGGTCGCACGTTTGAAAGAGGACCACACTGACCTGACATCTTACCACCACCGCATCATCTATCAATCTGTGCTGTGTGCCAGTCTCCGGAAAAGAGTATTCTGAGGTCATGACAACGATGATGAAACTTTTGTGAGAGCATCATCATCCCTACAACACCGCCTGCTACGAGGCGTCCTGACAGAGGCCAATGGCTTTTTAAAAATGACTTACTACTACTGCACAACCATGTCAGATGGCTCAGCAAAAAAGTTTAGGACCATACAGGAGGAAATCAAAGCTTTGTTGTCAGAGCAGAAAGAAAACTCTGTTTTCTCAGTTTTTTGGAAGATGAGGACGAGATGGAAACAGTTGTATTTTTGACAGACATTACATCACTGAACGTTAAGCAGCAGGGACGGAACAACAGTGACATGATAACAGCAGTCCGGGCTTTCCAGAGGAAAACGGAGCTTTTCAAGAATGATCTCCAGGGAGAAACTTGTCCACTTCCACAATCTTCTCATGCAAACGCAGGGAGACAAAAAATTTTCCCAAACCAACGTAAGATGTCATCCAGAAGCTGATGGAGAACTTCAAAGGCACGTTTTGATGACATCACTGTTGGAAGAGAACTGCTGCTTTCTCATCCAGAACCCCCTTTTCTTAGGTCACAAATGTGACAAAGTTGTCAGATGAAACAAAACAGATTATATGATGGGTAGATGTTGCATTATTACAAATGGAGTTGATTGAGATGCAAGAAAATGTATCTTTGAAGGAACCGGCTGGTGACTGTGACCCTGTTACTTTCTGGGGAAAGGTGGTGCCTGCGGCTGACGTCCCACAATACCTCCCGACCATGTTTGGCACCACACACAGCTGCACCTGCACCAGGCTCTCTAATGAACACACGCACCAGTGTCTGACATCATTTGTTGTTCTCACACCGTTTCTGCCAACG